>NW_027175226.1:170000-335000 GCF_028021215.1 Eschrichtius robustus
GTTAGGGCTCGGTTTAGGGTACGGGTTAGGATTAGGGTTCGTGTTAGGGTTAGGGTAGGGGTTAGGGTTAGGGTACGCGTTAGGGTTAGGGTAGTTATTAAACCTATCCCACTCTCTAGATACCCTTTAGCACGTCAAGGAATATTATTTGGGGGTCCAGCCATGGAGAAGAGTTTAGACACTAGGAGAAGATAAGGAACACACCCATTATCAAGAAATCACATTAGGATTCTCTTTTTAACCTGTTCCTTAAAACACTAGTGCTTTGGAAATCTATTGGAGGCAGAAGCAGTCAAGGGTAGCTTAGGGTTAGGGTTAGGGTTAGGGTACGGCTTAGGGTACGGGTTCGGGTACGGGTTCGGGTACGGGTTCTGGTACGGCGTAGGGTATGGGTTAGGTTTAGGGTTAGTGTTAGTTTGAGGGTTAGGGCTCGGTTTAGGTTACGGGTTAGGATTAGGGTACGTGTTAGGGTTAGGGTAGGGGTTAGGGTTAGGGTACGCGTTAGGGTTAGGGTAGTTATTAAACCTATCCCACTCTCTAGATACCCCTTAGCACGTCAAGGAATATTATTTGGGTGTCCAGCCATGGAGAAGAGTTTAGACACTAGGAGAAGATAAGGAACACACCCATTATCAATAAATCACATTAGGATTCTCTTTTTAACCTGTTCCTTAAAACACTAGTGCTTAGGAAATCTATTGGAGGCAGAAGCAGTCAAGGGTAGCTTAGGGTTAGGGTTTGGGTTAGGGTACGGCTTAGGGTACGGGTTCGGGTACGGGTTCGGGTACGGGTTTGGTTATGGCGTACGATATGGGTTAGGGTTAGGGTTAGGGTTAGTTTGAGGGTTAGGGCTCGGTGTAGGGTACGGGTTAGGATTAGGGTACGTGTTAGGGTTAGGGTAGGGTTTGGGTTAGGGTACGCGTTAGGGTTAGGGTAGTTATTAAACCTATCCCACTCTCTAGATACCCCTTAGCACGTCAAGGAATATTATTTGGGGGTCCAGCCATGGAGAAGAGTTTAGACACTAGGAGAAGATAAGGAACACACCCATTATCAAGAAATCACATTAGGATTCTCTTTTTAACCTGTTCCTTAAAACACTAGTGCTTAGGAAATCTATTGGAGGCAGAAGCAGTCAAGGGTAGCTTAGGGTTAGGGTTAGGGTTAGGGTACGGCTTAGGGTACGGGTTCGGGTACGGGTTCGTGTACGGCGTAGGGTATGGGTTAGGGTTAAGGTTAGGGTTAGTTTGAAGGTTAGGGCTCGGTTTAGGGTACGGGTTAGGATTAGGGTTCGTGTTAGGGTTAGGGTAGGGGTTAGGGTTAGGGTACGCGTTAGGGTTAGGGTAGTTATTAAACCTATCCCACTCCCTAGATACCCCTTAGCACGTCAAGGAATATTATTTGGGGGTCCAGCCATGGAGAAGAGTTTAGACAGTAGGAGAAGATAAGGAACACACCCATTATCCTGAAATCACATTAGGATTCTCTTTTTAACCTGTTCCTTAATACACTAGTGCTTAGGAAATCTATTGGAGGCAGAAGCAGTGAAGGGTAGCTTAGGGTTAGGGTTAGGTTTAGGTTTAGGGTTAGGGTTAAGGTACGGCTTAGTGTACGGGTTCGGGTACGGGTTCGGGTATGGCGTAGGGTATGGGTTAGGGTTAGGGTTAGGGTTAGTTTGAGGGTTAGGGCTCGGTTTAGGTTACGGGTTAGGATTAGGGTACGTCTTAGGGTTAGGGTAGGGGTTAGGGTTAGGGTACGCGTTAGGGTTAGGGTAGTTATTAAACCTATCCCACTCTCTAGATAACACTTAGCACGTCAAGTAATATTATTTGGGGGTCCAGCCATGGAGAAGAGTTTAGACACTAGGAGAAGATGAGGAACACACCCATTATCAAGAAATCACATTAGGATTCTCTTTTTAACCTGTTCCTTAAAACACTAGTGCTTAGGAAATCTATTGGAGGCAGAAGCAGTCAAGGGTAGCTTAGGGTTAGGGTTAGGGTTAGGGTTAGGGTTAGGGTTAGCTTTAGGGTACGGCTTAGGGTACGGGTTCAGGTACGGGTTCGGGTACGGCGTAGGGTATGGGTTAGGGTTAGGTTTAGGGTTAGTTTGAGGGTTAGGGCTCGGTTTAGGGTACGGGTTAGGATTAGGGTACGTGTTAGGGTTAGGGTACGCCTTAGGGTTAGGGTAGTTATTAAACCTATCCCACTCTCTAGATACCCCTTAGCACGTCAAGGAATATTATTTGGGGGTCCAGCCATGGAGAAGAGTTTAGACACTAGGAGAAGATAAGGAACACACCCATTATCAAGAAATCACATTAGGATTCTCTTTTTAACCTGTTCCTTAAAACACTAGTGCTTAGGAAATCTATTGGAGGCAGAAGCAGTCAAGGGTAGCTTAGGGTTAGGGTTAGGGTTAGGGTACGGCTTAGGGTACGGGTTCGTGTACGGCGTAGGGTATGGGTTAGGGTTAGGGTTAGGGTTAGTTTGAAGGTTAGGGCTCGGTTTAGGGTACGGGTTAGGATTAGGGTTCGTGTTAGGGTTAGGGTAGGGGTTAGGGTTAGGGTACGCGATAGGGTTAGGGTAGTTATTAAACCTATCCCACTCCCTAGATACCCCTTAGCACGTCAAGGAATATTATTTGGGGGACCAGCCATGGAGAAGAGTTTAGACAGTAGGAGAAGATAAGGAACACACCCATTATCCTGAAATCACATTAGGATTCTCTTTTTAACCTGTTCCTTAATACACTAGTGCTTAGGAAATCTATTGGAGGCAGAAGCAGTGAAGGGTAGCTTAGGGTTAGGGTTAGGTTTAGGTTTAGGGTTAGGGTTAGGGTTAGGGTTAGGGTACGGCTTAGTGTACGGGTTCGGGTACGGGTTCGGGTATGGCGTAGGGTCTGGGTTAGGGTTAGGGTTAGGGTTAGTTTGAGGGTTAGGGCTCGGTTTAGGTTACTTGTTAGGATTAGGGTACGTCTTAGGGTTAGGGTAGGGGTTAGGGTTAGTTTACGCGTTAGGGTTAGGGTAGTTATTAAACCTATCCCACTCTCTAGATAACCCTTAGCACGTCAAGGAATATTATTTGGGGGTCCAGCCATGGAGAAGAGTTTAGACACTAGGAGAAGATGAGGAACACACCCATTATCAAGAAATCACATTAGGATTCTCTTTTTAACCTGTTCCTTAAAACACTAGTGCTTAGGAAATCTATTGGAGGCAGAAGCAGTCAAGGGTAGCTTAGGGTTAGTGTTAGGGTTAGGGTTAGGGTTAGCTTTAGGGTACGGCTTAGGGTACGGGTTCGGGTACGGGTTCGGGTACGGCGTAGGGTATGGGTTAGGGTTAGGGTTAGTTTGAAGGTTAGGGCTCGGTTTAGGGTACGGGTTAGGATTAGGGTACGTGTTAGGGTTAGGGTAGGGGTTAGGGTTAGGGTACGCGTTAGGGTTAGGGTAGTTATTAAACCTATCCCACTCTCTAGATACCCCTTAGCACGTCAAGGAATATTATTTGGGGGTCCAGCCATGGAGAAGAGTTTAGACACTAGGAGAAGATAAGGAACACACCCATTATCAAGAAATCACATTAGGATTCTCTTTTTAACCTGTTCCTTAAAACACTAGTGCTTAGGAAATCTATTGGAGGCAGAAGCAGTCAAGGGTAGCTTAGGGTTAGGGTTAGGGTTAGGGTACGGCTTAGGGTACGGGTTCGGGTACGGGTTCGGTTACGGGTTCGGGTACGGCGTAGGGTATGGGTTAGGTTTAGGGTTAGGGTTAGTTTGAGGGTTAGGGCTCGGTTTAGGTTACGGGTTAGGATTAGGGTACGAGTTAGGGTTAGGGTAGGTGTTAGGGTTAGGGTACGCGTTAGGGTTAGGGTAGTTATTAAACCTATCCCACTCTCTAGATACCCCTTAGCACGTCAAGGAATATTATTTGGGGGTCCAGCCATGGAGAAGAGTTTAGACACTAGGAGAAGATAAGGAACACACCCATTATCAATAAATCACATTAGGATTCTCTTTTTAACCTGTTCCTTAAAACACTAGTGCTTAGGAAATCTATTGGAGGCAGAAGCAGTCAAGGGTAGCTTAGGGTTAGGGTTTGGGTTAGGGTACGGCTTAGGGTACGGGTTCGGGTACGGGTTCGGGTACGGGTTTGGGTATGGCGTACGATATGGGTTAGGGTTAGGGTTAGGGTTAGTTTGAGGGTTAGGGCTCGGTGTAGGGTACGGGTTAGGATTAGGGTAAGTGTTAGGGTTAGGGTAGGGGTTAGGGTTAGGGTACGCGTTAGGGTTAGGGTAGTTATTAAACCTATCCCACTCTCTAGATACCCCTTAGCACGTCAAGGAATATTATTTGGGTGTCCAGCCATGGAGAAGAGTTTAGACAGTAGGAGAAGATAAGGAACACACCCATTATCAAGAAATCACATTAGGATTCTCTTTTTAACCTGTTCCTTAAAACACTAGTGCTTAGGAAATCTATTGGAGGCAGAAGCAGTCAAGGGTAGCTTAGGGTTGGGGTTAGGGTTAGGGTTAGGGTTAGGGTACGGCTTAGGGTACGGGTTCGGGTACGGGTTCGTGTACGGCGTAGGGTATGGGTTAGGGTTAGGGTTAGGGTTAGTTTGAAGGTTAGGGCTCGGTTTAGGGTACGGGTTAGGATTAGGGTTCGTGTTAGGGTTAGGGTAGGGGTTAGGGTTAGGGTACGCGTTAGGTTTAGGGTAGTTATTAAACCTATCCCACTCCCTAGATACCCCTTAGCACGTCAAGGAATATTATTTGGGGGTCCAGCCATGGAGAAGAATTTAGACAGTAGGAGAAGATAAGGAACACACCCATTATCCTGAAATCACATTAGGATTCTCTTTTTAACCTGTTCCTTAATACACTAGTGCTTAGGAAATCTATTGGAGGCAGAAGCAGTCAAGGGTAGCTTAGGGTTAGGGTTAGGGTTAGGGTACGGCTTAGGGTACGGGTTCGGGTACGGGTTCGGGTACGGGTTCGGGTACGGCGTAGGGTATGGGTTAGGTTTAGGGTTAGGGTTAGTTTGAGGGTTAGGGCTCGGTTTAGGTTACGGGTTAGGATTAGGGTACGTGTTAGGGTTAGGGTAGGTGTTAGGGTTAGGGTACGCGTTAGGGTTAGGGTAGTTATTAAACCTATCCCACTCTCTAGATACCCCTTAGCACGTCAAGGAATATTATTTGGGGGTCCAGCCATGGAGAAGAGTTTAGACACTAGGAGAAGATAAGGAACACACCCATTATCAATAAATCACATTAGGATTCTCTTTTTAACCTGTTCCTTAAAACACTAGTGCTTAGGAAATCTATTGGAGGCAGAAGCAGTCAAGGGTAGCTTAGGGTTAGGGTTTGGGTTAGGGTACGGCTTAGGGTACGGGTTCGGGTACGGGTTCGGGTACGGGTTTGGGTATGGCGTACGATATGGGTTAGGGTTAGGGTTAGGGTTAGTTTGAGGGTTAGGGCTCGGTGTAGGGTACGGGTTAGGATTAGGGTACGTGTTAGGGTTAGGGTAGGGGTTAGGGTTAGGGTTCGCGTTAGGGTTAGGGTAGTTATTAAACCTATCCCACTCTCTAGATACCCCTTAGCACGTCAAGGAATATTATTTGGGTGTCCAGCCATGGAGAAGAGTTTAGACACTAGGAGAAGATAAGGAACACACCCATTATCAAGAAATCACATTAGGATTCTCTTTTTAACCTGTTCCTTAAAACACTAGTGCTTAGGAAATCTATTGGAGGCAGAAGCAGTCAAGGGTAGCTTAGGGTTGGGGTTAGGGTTAGGGTTAGGGTTAGGGTACGGCTTAGGGTACGGGTTCGGGTACGGGTTCGTGTACGGCGTAGGGTATGGGTTAGGGTTAGGGTTAGGGTTAATTTGAAGGTTAGGGCTCGGTTTAGGGTACGGGTTAGGATTAGGGTTCGTGTTAGGGTTAAGGTAGGGGTTAGGGTTAGGGTACGCGTTAGGTTTAGGGTAGTTATTAAACCTATCCCACTCCCTAGATACCCCTTAGCACGTCAAGGAATATTATTTGGGGGTCCAGCCATGGAGAAGAATTTAGACAGTAGGAGAAGATAAGGAACACACCCATTATCCTGAAATCACATTAGGATTCTCTTTTTAACCTGTTCCTTAATACACTAGTGCTTAGGAAATCTATTGGAGGCAGAAGCAGTCAAGGGTAGCTTAGGGTTAGGGTTAGGGTTAGGGTACGGCTTAGGGTACGGGTTCGGGTACGGGTTCGGGTACGGGTTCGGGTACGGCGTAGGGTATGGGTTAGGTTTAGGGTTAGGGTTAGTTTGAGGGTTAGGGCTCGGTTTAGGTTACGGGTTAGGATTAGGGTACGTGTTAGGGTTAGGGTAGGGGTTAGGGTTAGGGTACGCGTTAGGGTTAGGGTAGTTATTAAACCTATCCCACTCTCTAGATACCCCTTAGCACGTCAAGGAATATTATTAGGGGGTCCAGCCATGGAGAAGAGTTTAGACACTAGGAGAAGATAAGGAACACACCCATTATCAAGAAATCACATTAGGATTCTCTTTTTAACCTGTTCCTTAAAACACTAGTGCTTAGGAAATCTATTGGAGGCAGAAGCAGTCAAGGGTAGCTTAGGGTTAGGGTTAGGGTTAGGGCTAGGGTTAGGACACGGCTTAGGGTACGGGTTCGGTTACGGGTTCGTGTACGGCGTAGCGTATGGGTTAGGGTTAGGGTTAGGGTTAGTTTGAGGGTTAGGGCTCGGTTTAGGGTACGGGTTAGGATTAGGGTACGTGTTAGGGTTAGGGTAGGGGTTAGGGTTAGGGTACGCGTTAGGGTTAGGGTAGTTATTAAACCTATCCCACTCTCTAGATACCACTTAGCACGTCAAGGAATATTATTTGGGGGTCCAGCCATGGAGAAGAGTTTAGACACTAGGAGAAGATAAGGAACACACCCATTATCAAGAAATCACATTAGGATTCTCTTTTTAACCTGTTCCTTAAAACACTAGTGCTAAGGAAATCTATTGGAGGCAGAAGCAGTCAAGGGTAGCTTAGGGTCAGGGTTAGGGTTAGGGTACGGCTTAGTGTACGGGTTCGGGTACGGGTTCGGGTATGGCGTAGGGTATGGGTTAGGGTTAGGGTTAGGGTTAGTTTGAGGGTTAGGGCTCGGTTTAGGTTACGGGTTAGGATTAGGGTACGTCTTAGGGTTAGGGTAGGGGTTAGGGTTAGGGTACGCGTTAGGGTTAGGGTAGTTATTAAACCTATCCCACTCCCTAGATAGCCCTTAGCACGTCAAGGAATATTATTTGGGGGTCCAGCCATGGAGAAGAGTTTAGACACTAGGAGAAGATGAGGAACACACCCATTATCAAGAAATCACATTAGGATTCTCTTTTTAACCTGTTCCTTAAAACACTAGTGCTTAGGAAATCTATTGGAGGCAGAAGCAGTCAAGGGTAGCTTAGGGTTAGGGTTAGGGTTAGGGTTAGGGTTAGCTTTAGGGTACGGCTTAGGGTACGGGTTCGGGTACGGGTTCGGGTACGGCGTAGGGTATGGGTTAGGGTTAGGGTTAGGGTTAGTTTGAGGGTTAGGGCTCGGTTTAGGGTACGGGTTAGGATTAGGGTACGTGTTAGGGTTAGGGTACGCGTTAGGGTTAGGGTAGTTATTAAACCTATCCCACTCTCTAGATACCCCTTAGCACGTCAAGGAATATTATTTGTGTGTCCAGCCATGGAGAAGTGTTTAGACACTAGGAGAAGATAAGGAACACACCCATTATCAAGAAATCACATTAGGATTCTCTTTTTAACCTGTTCCTTAAAACACTAGTTCTTAGGAAATCTATTGGAGGCAGAAGCAGTCAAGGGTAGCTTAGGGTTAGGGTTAGGTTTAGGGTTAGGGTTAGGGTTAGGGTACGGCTTAGGGTACGGTTTCGGGTACGGGTTCGTGTACGGCGTAGGGTATGGGTTAGGGTTAGGGTTAGTTTGAAGGTTAGGGCTCGGTTTAGGGTACGGGTTAGGATTAGGGTACGTGTTAGGGTTAGTGTAGGGGTTAGGGTTAGGGTACGCGTTAGGGTTAGGGTAGTTATTAAACCTATCCCACTCTCTAGATACCCTTTAGCACGTCAAGGAATATTATTTGGGGGTCCAGCCATGGAGAAGAGTTTAGACACTAGGAGAAGATAAGGAACACACCCATTATCAAGAAATCACATTAGGATTCTCTTTTTAACCTGTTCTTTAAAACACTAGTGCTTAGGAAATCTATTGGAGGCAGAAGCAGTCAAGGGTAGCTTAGGGTTAGGGTTAGGGTTAGGGTACGGCTTAGGGTACGGGTTCGGGTACGGGTTCGGGTACGGGTTCGGGTACGGCGTAGGGTATGGGTTAGGTTTAGGGTTAGGGTTAGTTTGAGGGTTAGGGCTCGGTTTAGGTTACGGGTTAGGATTAGGGTACGTGTTAGGGTTAGGGTAGGGGTTAGGGTTAGGGTACGCGTTAGGGTTAGGGTAGTTATTAAACCTATCCCACTCTCTAGATACCCCTTAGCACGTCAAGGAATATTATTTGGGTGTCCAGCCATGGAGAAGAGTTTAGACACTAGGAGAAGATAAGGAACACACCCATTATCAATAAATCACATTAGGATTCTCTTTTTAACCTGTTCCTTAAAACACTAGTGCTTAGGAAATCTATTGGAGGCAGAAGCAGTCAAGGGTAGCTTAGGGTTAGGGTTTGGGTTAGGGTACGGCTTAGGGTACGGGTTCGGGTACGGGTTCGGGTACGGGTTTGGGTATGGCGTACGATATGGGTTAGGGTTAGTTTGAAGGTTAGGGCTCGGTTTAGGGTACGGGTTAGGATTAGGGTTCGTGTTAGGGTTAGGGTAGGGGTTAGGGTTAGGGTACGCGTTAGGGTTAGGGTAGTTATTAAACCTATCCCACTCCCTAGATACCCCTTAGCACGTCAAGGAATATTATTTGGGGGTCCAGCCATGGAGAAGAGTTTAGACAGTAGGAGAAGATAAGGAACACACCCATTATCCTGAAATCACATTAGGATTCTCTTTTTAACCTGTTCCTTAATACACTAGTGCTTAGGAAATCTATTGGATGCAGAAGCAGTGAAGGGTAGCTTAGGGTTAGGGTTAGGTTTAGGTTTAGGGTTAGGGTTAGGGTTAGGGTTAGGGTACGGCTTAGTGTACGGGTTCGGGTACGGGTTCGGATATGGCGTAGGGTATGGGTTAGGGTTAGGGTTAGGGTTAGTTTGAGGGTTAGGGCTCGGTTTAGGTTACGGGTTAGGATTAGGGTACGTCTTAGGGTTAGGGTAGGGGTTAGGGTTAGGGTACGCGTTAGGGTTAGGGTAGTTATTAAACCTATCCCACTCTCTAGATAACCCTTAGCACGTCAAGGAATATTATTTGGGGGTCCAGCCATGGAGAAGAATTTAGACACTAGGAGAAGATGAGGAACACACCCATTATCAAGAAATCACATTAGGATTCTCTTTTTAACCTGTTCCTTAAAACACTAGTGCTTAGGAAATCTATTGGAGGCAGAAGCAGTCAAGGGTAGCTTAGGGTTAGGGTTAGGGTTAGGGTTAGGGTTAGCTTTAGGGTACGGCTTAGGGTACGGGTTCGGGTACGGGTTCGGGTACGGCGTAGGGTATGGGTTAGGGTTAGGTTTAGGGATAGTTTGAGGGTTAGGGCTCGGTTTAGGGTACGGGTTAGGATTAGGGTACGTGTTAGGGTTAGGGTACGCGTTAGGGTTAGGGTAGTTATTAAACCTATCCCACTCTCTAGATACCCCTTAGCACGTCAAGGAATATTATTTGGGTGTCCAGCCATGGAGAAGAGTTTAGACACTAGGAGAAGATAAGGAACACACCCATTATCAAGAAATCACATTAGGATTCTCTTTTTAACCTGTTCCTTAAAACACTAGTGCTTAGGAAATCTATTGGAGGCAGAAGCAGTCAAGGGTAGCTTAGGGTTAGGGTTAGGTTTAGGGTTAGGGTTAGGGGTAGGGTACGGCTTAGGGTACGGTTTCGGGTACGGGTTCGTGTATGGCGTAGGGTATGGGTTAGGGTTAGGGTTAGTTTGAAGGTTAGGGCTCGGTTTAGGGTACGGGTTAGGATTAGGGTACGTGTTAGGGTTAGGGTAGGGGTTAGGGTTAGGGTACGCGTTAGGGTTAGGGTAGTTATTAAACCTATCCCACTCTCTAGATAACCCTTAGCACGTCAAGGAATATTATTTGGGGGTCCAGCCATGGAGAAGAGTTTAGACACTAGGAGCAGATAAGGAACACACCCATTATCAAGAAATCACATTAGGATTCTCTTTTTAACCTGTTCCTTAAAACACTAGTGCTTAGGAAATCTATTGGAGGCAGAAGCAGTCAAGGGTAGCTTAGGGCTTGGGTTTGGGTTCGGGTACGGCTTAGGGTACGGGTTCGGGTACGGTTTCGGGTACGGGTTTGGGTATGGCGTACGATATGGGTTAGGGTTAGGGTTAGGGTTAGTTTGAGGTTTAGGGCTCGGTGTAGGGTACGGGTTAGGATTAGGGTACGTGTTAGGGTTAGGGTAGGGGTTAGGGTTAGGGTACGCGTTAGGGTTAGGGTAGTTATTAAACCTATCCCACTCTCTAGATACCCCTTAGCACGTCAAGGAATATTATTTGGGTGTCCAGCCATGGAGAAGAGTTTAGACACTAGGAGAAGATAAGGAACACACCCATTATCAAGAAATCACATTAGGATTCTCTTTTTAACCTGTTCCTTAAAACACTAGTGCTTAGGAAATCTATTGGAGGCAGAAGCAGTCAAGGGTAGCTTAGGGTTGGGGTTAGGGTTAGGGTTAGGGTTAGGGTACGGCTTAGGGTACGGGTTCGGGTACGGGTTCGTGTACGGCGTAGGGTATGGGTTAGGGTTAGGGTTAGGGTTAGTTTGAAGGTTAGGGCTCGGTTTAGGGTACGGGTTAGGATTAGGGTTCGTGTTAGGGTTAGGGTAGGGGTTAGGGTTAGGGTACGCGTTAGGTTTAGGGTAGTTATTAAACCTATCCCACTCCCTAGATACCCCTTAGCACGTCAAGGAATATTATTTGGGGGTCCAGCCATGGAGAAGAATTTAGACAGTAGGAGAAGATAAGGAACACACCCATTATCCTGAAATCACATTAGGATTCTCTTTTTAACCTGTTCCTTAATACACTAGTGCTTAGGAAATCTATTGGAGGCAGAAGCAGTCAAGGGTAGCTTAGGGTTAGGGTTAGGGTTAGGGTACGGCTTAGGGTACGGGTTCGGGTTCGGGTTCGTGTACGGCGTAGGGTATGGGTTAGGGTTAGGGTTAGGGTTAGTTTGAAGGTTAGGGCTCGGTTTAGGGTACGGGTTAGGATTAGGGTTCGTGTTAGGGTTAGGGTAGGGGTTAGGGTTAGGGTACGCGTTAGGGTTAGGGTAGTTATTAAACCTATCCCACTCTCTAGATACCCCTTAGCACGTCAAGGAATATTATTTGGGGGTCCAGCCATGGAGAAGAATTTAGACACTAGGAGAAGATGAGGAACACACCCATTATCAAGAAATCACATTAGGATTCTCTTTTTAACCTGTTCCTTAAAACACTAGTGCTTAGGAAATCTATTGGAGGCAGAAGCAGTCAAGGGTAGCTTAGGGTTAGGGTTAGGGTTAGGGTTAGGGTTAGCTTTAGGGTACGGCTTAGGGTACGGGTTCGGGTACGGGTTCGGGTACGGCGTAGGGTATGGGTTAGGGTTAGGTTTAGGGATAGTTTGAGGGTTAGGGCTCGGTTTAGGGTACGTGTTAGGGTTAGGGTAGGGGTTAGGGTTAGGGTACGCGTTAGGGTTAGGGTAGTTATTAAACCTATCCCACTCTCTAGATACCCCTTAGCACGTCAAGGAATATTATTTGGGTGTCCAGCCATGGAGAAGAGTTTAGACACTAGGAGAAGATAAGGAACACACCCATTATCAAGAAATCACATTAGGATTCTCTTTTTAACCTGTTCCTTAAAACACTAGTGCTTAGGAAATCTATTGGAGGCAGAAGCAGTCAAGGGTAGCTTAGGGTTGGGGTTAGGGTTAGGGTTAGGGTTAGGGTACGGCTTAGGGTACGGGTTCGGGTACGGGTTCGTGTACGGCGTAGGGTATGGGTTAGGGTTAGGGTTAGGGTTAGTTTGAAGGTTAGGGCTCGGTTTAGGGTACGGGTTAGGATTAGGGTTCGTGTTAGGGTTAGGGTAGGGGTTAGGGTTAGGGTACGCGTTAGGTTTAGGGTAGTTATTAAACCTATCCCACTCCCTAGATACCCCTTAGCACGTCAAGGAATATTATTTGGGGGTCCAGCCATGGAGAAGAATTTAGACAGTAGGAGAAGATAAGGAACACACCCATTATCCTGAAATCACATTAGGATTCTCTTTTTAACCTGTTCCTTAATACACTAGTGCTTAGGAAATCTATTGGAGGCAGAAGCAGTCAAGGGTAGCTTAGGGTTAGGGTTAGGGTTAGGGTACGGCTTAGGGTACGGGTTCGGGTTCGGGTTCGTGTACGGCGTAGGGTATGGGTTAGGGTTAGGGTTAGGGTTAGTTTGAAGGTTAGGGCTCGGTTTAGGGTACGGGTTAGGATTAGGGTTCGTGTTAGGGTTAGGGTAGGGGTTAGGGTTAGGGTACGCGTTAGGGTTAGGGTAGTTATTAAACCTATCCCACTCTCTAGATACCCCTTAGCACGTCAAGGAATATTATTTGGGGGTCCAGCCATGGAGAAGAGTTTAGACACTAGGAGAAGTTAAGGAACACACCCATTATCCTGAAATCACATTAGGATTCTCTTTTTAACCTGTTCCTTAATACACTAGTGCTTAGGAAATCTATTGGAGGCAGAAGCAGTCAAGGGTAGCTTAGGGTTAGGGTTACGGTGAGGGTTAGGGTTAGCGTATGGCTTAGGGTACGGGTTCGGGTACGGGTTCGGGTACGGCGTAGGGTATGGGTTAGGGTTAGGGTTAGGGTTAGTTTGAGGGTTAGGGCTCCGTTTAGGGTACGGGTTAGGATTAGGGTACATGTTAGGGTTAGGGTAGGGGTTAGGGTTAGGGTACGCGTTAGGGTTAGGGTAGTTATTAAACCTATCCCACTCTCTAGATACCCCTTAGCACGTCAAGGAATATTATTTGGGGGTCCAGCCATGGAGAAGAGTTTAGACACTAGGAGAAGATAAGGAACACACCCATTATCAAGAAATCACATTAGGATTCTCTTTTTAACCTGTTCCTTAAAACACTAGTGCTTAGGAAATCTATTGGAGGCAGAAGCAGTCAAGGGTAGCTTAGGGTTAGGGTTAGGGTTAGGGTACGGCTTAGGGTACGGGTTCGGGTACGGGTTCGGGTACGGGTTCGGGTACGGCGTAGGGTATGGGTTAGGTTTAGGGTTAGGGTTAGTTTGAGGGTTAGGGCTCGGTTTAGGTTACGGGTTAAGATTAGGGTACGTGTTAGGGTTAGGGTAGGGGTTAGGGTTAGGGTACGCGTTAGGGTTAGGGTAGTTATTAAACCTATCCCACTCTCTAGATACCCCTTAGCACGTCAAGGAATATTATTTGGGGGTCCAGCCATGGAGAAGAGTTTAGACACTAGGAGAAGATAAGGAACACACCCATTATCAAGAAATCACATTAGGATTCTCTTTTTAACCTGTTCCTTAAAACACTAGTGCTTAGGAAATCTATTGGAGGCAGAAGCAGTCAAGGGTAGCTTAGGGATAGGGTTAGGGTTAGGGCTAGGGTTAGGACACGGCTTAGGGTACGGGTTCGGGTACGGGTTCGTGTACGGCGTAGTGTATGGGTTTGGGTTAGGGTTAGGGTTAGTTTGAAGGTTAGGGCTCGGTTTAGGGTACGGGTTAGGATTAGGGTTCGTGTTAGGGTTAGGGTAGGGGTTAGGGTTAGGGTACGCGTTAGGGTTAGCGTAGTTATTAAACCTATCCCACTCTCTAGATACCCCTTAGCACGTCAAGGAATATTATTTGGGGGTCCAGCCATGGAGAAGAGTTTAGACACTAGGAGAAGATAAGGAACACACCCATTATTCTGAAATCACATTAGGATTCTCTTTTTAACCTGTTCCTTAATACACTAGTGCTTAGGAAATCTATTGGAGGCAGAAGCAGTCAAGGGTAGCTTAGGGTTAGGGTTACGGTTAGGGTTAGGGTTAGGGTATGGCTTAGGGTACGGGTTCGGGTACGGGTTCGGGTACGGCGTAGGGTATGGGTTAGGGTTAGTGTTAGGGTTAGTTTGTAGGTTAGGGCTCGGTTTAGGGTACGGGTTAGGATTAGGGTACGTGTTATTGTTAGGGTAGGGGTTAGGTTTAGGTTACGCGTTAGGGTTAAGTTAGTTATTAAACCTATCCCACTCTCTAGATAGCCCTTAGCACGTCAAGGAATATTATTTGGGGGTCCAGCCATGGAGAAGAGTTTAGACACAAGGAGAAGATAAGGAACACACCCATTATCAAGAAATCACATTAGGATTCTCTTTTTAACCTGTTCCTTAAAACACTAGTGCTTAGGAAATCTATTGGAGGCAGAAGCAGTCAAGGGTAGCTTAGGGTTAGGGTTAGGGTTAGGGTACGGCTTAGGGTACGGGTTCGGGTACGGGTTCGTATACGGCGTAGGGTATGGGTTAGGGTTAGGGTTAGGGTTAGTTTGAAGGTTAGGGCTCGGTTTAGGGTACGGGTTAGGATTAGGGTTCGTGTTAGGGTTAGGGTAGGGGTTAGGGTTAGGGTACGCGTTAGGGTTAGGGTAGTTATTAAAACTATCCCACTCCCTAGATACCCCTTAGCACGTCAAGGAATATTATTTGGGGGTCCAGCCATGGAGAAGAGTTTAGACAGTAGGAGAAGATAAGGAACACACCCATTATCCTGAAATCACATTAGGATTCTCTTTTTAACCTGTTCCTTAATACACTAGTGCTTAGGAAATCTATTGGAGGCAGAAGCAGTCAAGGGTAGCTTAGGGTTAGGGTTAGGTTTAGGTTTAGGGTTAGGGTTACGGTTAGGGTTAGGGTACGGCTTAGTGTACGGGTTCGGGTACGGGTTCGGGTATGGCGTAGGGTATGGGTTAGGGTTAGGGTTAGGGTTAGTTTGAGGGTTAGGGCTCGGTTTAGGATACGGGTTAGGATTAGGGTACGTCTTAGGGTTAGGGTAGGGGTTAGGGTTAGGGTACGCGTTAGGGTTAGGGTAGTTATTAAACCTATCCCACTCCCTAGATAGCCCTTAGCACGTCAAGGAATATTATTTGGGGGTCCAGCCATGGAGAAGAGTTTAGACACTAGGAGAAGATGAGGAACACACCCATTATCAAGAAATCACATTAGGATTCTCTTTTTAACCTGTTCCTTAAAACACTAGTGCTTAGGAAATCTATTGGAGGCAGAAGCAGTCAAGGGTAGCTTAGGGTTAGGGTTAGGGTTAGGGTTAGGGTTAGCTTTAGGGTTCGGCTTAGGGTACGGGTTCGGGTACGGGTTCGGGTACGGCGTAGGGTATGGGTTAGGGTTAGGGTTAGGGTTAGTTTGAGGGTTAGGGCTCGGTTTAGGGTACGGGTTAGGATTAGGGTACGTGTTAGGGTAAGGGTACGCGTTAGGGTTAGGGTAGTTATTAAACCTATCCCACTCTCTAGATACCCTTTAGCACGTCAAGGAATATTATTTGGGGGTCCAGCCTTGGAGAAGAGTTTAGACACTAGGAGAAGATAAGGAACACACCCATTATCAAGAAATCACATTAGGATTCTCTTTTTAACCTGTTCCTTAAAACACTAGTGCTTAGGAAATCTATTGGAGGCAGAAGCAGTCAAGGGTAGCTTAGGGTTAGGGTTAGGGTTAGGGTACGGCTTAGGGTACGGGTTCGGGTACGGGTTCGGGTACGGGTTCGGGTACGGCGTAGGGTATGGGTTAGGTTTAGGGTTAGGGTTAGTTTGAGGGTTAGGGCTCGGTTTAGGTTACGGGTTAGGATTAGGGTACGTGTTAGGGTTAGGGTAGGGGTTAGGGTTAGGGTACGCGTTACGGTTAGGGTAGTTATTAAACCTATCCCACTCTCTAGATACCCCTTAGCACGTCAAGGAATATTATTTGGGTGTCCAGCCATGGAGAAGAGTTTAGACACTAGGAGAAGATAAGGAACACACCCATTATCAAGAAATCACATTAGGATTCTCTTTTTAACCTGTTCCTTAAAACACTAGTGCTTAGGAAATCTATTGGAGGCAGAAGCAGTCAAGGGTAGCTTAGGGTTAGGGTTAGGGTTAGGGTTAGGGTTAGCTTTAGGGTACGGCTTAGGGTACGGGTTCGGGTACGGGTTCGGGTACGGCGTAGGGTATGGGTTAGGGTTAGGTTTAGGGTTAGTTTGAGGGTTAGGGCTCGGTTTAGGTTACGGGTTAGGATTAGGGTACGTGTTAGGGTTAGGGTACGCGTTAGGGTTAGGGTAGTTATTAAACCTATCCCACTCTCTAGATACCCCTTAGCACGTCAAGGAATATTATTTGGGTGTCCAGCCATGGAGAAGAGTTTAGACACTAGGAGAAGATAAGGAACACACCCATTATCAAGAAATCACATTAGGATTCTCTTTTTAACCTGTTCCTTAAAACACTAGTGCTTAGGAAATCTATTGGAGGCAGAAGCAGTCAAGGGTAGCTTAGGGTTAGGGTTAGGTTTAGGGTTAGGGTTAGGGTTAGGGTACGGCTTAGGGTACGGTTTCGGGTACGGGTTCGTGTATGGCGTAGGGTATGGGTTAGGGTTAGGGTTAGTTTGAAGGTTAGGGCTCGGTTTAGGGTACGGGTTAGGATTAGGGTACGTGTTAGGGTTAGGGTAGGGGTTAGGGTTAGGGTACGCGTTAGGGTTAGGGTAGTTATTAAACCTATCCCACTCTCTAGATACCCCTTAGCACGTCAAGGAATATTATTTGGGGGTCCAGCCATGGAGAAGAGTTTAGACACTAGGAGAAGATAAGGAACACACCCATTATCAAGAAATCACATTAGGATTCTCTTTTTAAACTGTTCCTTAAAACACTAGTGCTTAGGAAATCTATTGGAGGCAGAAGCAGTCAAGGGTAGCTTAGGGTTAGGGTTGGGGTTAGGGTACGGCTTAGGGTACGGGTTCGGGTACGGGTTCGGGTACGGCGTAGGGTATGGGTTAGGTTTAGGGTTAGTTTGAGGGTTAGGGCTCGGTTTAGGTTACGGGTTAGGATTAGGGTACGTGTTAGGGTTAGGGTAGGGGTTAGGGTTAGGGTACGCGTTAGGGTTAGGGTAGTTATTAAACCTATCCCACTCTCTAGATACCCCTTAGCACGTCAAGGAATATTATTTGGGGGTCCAGCGATGGAGAAGAGTTTAGACACTAGGAGAAGATAAGGAACACACCCATTATCAATAAATCACATTAGGATTCTCTTTTTTACCTGTTCCTTAAAACACTAGTGCTTAGGAAATCTATTGGAGGCAGAAGAAGTCAAGGGTAGCTTAGGGTTAGGGTTTGGGTTAGGGTACGGCTTAGGGTACGGGTTCGGGTACGGGTTAGGGTACGGGTTTGGGTATGGCATACGATATGGGTTAGGGTTAGGGTTAGGGTTAGTTTGAGGGTTAGGGCTCGGTGTAGGGTACGGGTTAGTATTAGGGTACGTGTTAGGGTTAGGGTAGGGGTTAGGGTTAAGGTACGCGTTAGGGTTAGTGTAGTTATTAAACCTATCCCACTCTCTAGATACCCCTTAGCACGTCAAGGAATATTATTTGGGTGTCCAGCCATGGAGAAGGGTTTAGACACTAGGAGAAGATAAGGAACACACCCATTATCAAGAAATCACATTAGGATTCTCTTTTTAACCTGTTCCTTAAAACACTAGTGCTTAGGAAATCTATTGGAGGCAGAAGCAGTCAAGGGTAGCTTAGGGTTAGGGTTAGGGTTAGGGTTAGGGTTAGGGTACGGCTTAGGGTACGGGTTCGGGTACGGGTTCGTGTATGGCGTAGGGTATGGGTTAGGGTTAGGGTTAGGGTTAGTTTGAAGGTTAGGGCTCGGTTTAGGGTACGGGTTAGGATTAGGGTTCGTGTTAGGGTTAGGGTAGGGGTTAGGGTTAGGGTACGCGTTAGGGTTAGGGTAGTTATTAAACCTATCCCACTCCCTAGATACCCCTTAGCACGTCAAGGAATATTATTTGGGGGTCCAGCCATGGAGAAGAATTTAGACAGTAGGAGAAGATGAGGAACACACCCATTATCAAGAAATCACATTACGATTCTCTTTTTAACCTGTTCCTTAAAACACTAGTGCTTAGGAAATCTTTTGGAGGCAGAAGCAGTCAAGGGTAGCTTAGGGTTAGGGTTAGGGTTAGGGTTAGGGTTAGCTTTAGGGTTCGGCTTAGGGTACGGGTTCGGGTACGGGTTCGGGTACGGCGTAGGGTATGGGTTAGGGTTAGGGTTAGGGTTAGTTTGAGGGTTAGGGCTCGGTTTAGGGTACGGGTTAGGATTAGGGTACGGGTTAGGGTTAGGGTACGCGTTAGGGTTAGGGTAGTTATTAAACCTATCCCACTCTCTAGATACCCCTTAGCACGTCAAGGAATATTATTTGGGTGTCCAGCCATGGAGAAGAGTTTAGACACTAGGAGAAGATAAGGAACACACCCATTATCAAGAAATCACATTAGGATTCTCTTTTTAACCTGTTCCTTAAAACACTAGTGCTTAGGAAGTCTATTGGAGGCAGAAGCAGTCAAGGGTAGCTTAGGGTTAGGGTTAGGTTTAGGGTTAGGGTTAGGGTTAGGGTACGGCTTAGGGTACGGTTTCGGGTACGGGTTCGTGTACGGCGTAGGGTATGGGTTAGGGTTAGGGTTAGTTTGAAGGTTAGGGCTCGGTTTAGGGTACGGGTTAGGATTAGGGTACGTGTTAGGGTTAGGGTAGGGGTTAGGGTTAGGGTACGCGTTAGGGTTAGGGTAGTTATTAAACCTATCCCACTCTCTAGATACCCCTTAGCACGTCAAGGAATATTATTTGGGGGTCCAGCCATGGAGAAGAGTTTAGACACTAGGAGAAGATAAGGAACACACCCATTATAAAGAAATCACATTAGGATTCTCTTTTTAACCTGTTCCTTAAAACACTAGTGCTTAGGAAATCTATTGGAGGCAGAAGCATTCAAGGGTAGCTTAGGGTTAGGGTTAGGGTTAGGGTACGGCTTAGGGTACTGGTTCGGGTACGGGTTCGGGTACGGCGTAGGGTATGGGTTAGGTTTAGGGTTAGGGTTAGTTTGAGGGTTAGGGCTCAGTTTAGGTTACGGGTTAGGATTAGGGTACGTGTTAGGGTTAGGGTAGGGGTTAGGGTTAGGGTACGCGTTAGGGTTAGGGTAGTTATTAAACCTATCCCACTCTCTAGATACCCCTTAGCACGTCAAGGAATATTATTTGGGGGTCCAGCCATGGAGAAGAGTTTAGACAGTAGGAGAAGATAAGGAACACACCCATTATCCTGAAATCACATTAGGATTCTCTTTTTAAACTGTTCCTTAATACACTAGTGCTTAGGAAATCTATTGGAGGCAGAAGCAGTCAAGGGTAGCTTAGGGTTAGGGTTAGGTTTAGCTTTAGGGTTAGGGTTACGGTTAGGGTTAGGGTACGGCTTAGTGTACGGGTTCGGGTACGGGTTCGGGTATGGCGTAGGGTATGGGTTAGGGTTAGGGTTAGGGTTAGTTTGAGGGTTAGGGCCCGGTTTAGGTTACGGGTTAGGATTAGGGTACGTCTTAGGGTTAGGGTAGGGGTTAGGGTTAGGGTACGCGTTAGGGTTAGGGTAGTTATTAAACCTATCCCACTCCCTAGATAGCCCTTAGCACGTCAAGGAATATTATTTGGGGGTCCAGCCATGGAGAAGAGTTTAGACACTAGGAGAAGATGAGGAACACACCCATTATCAAGAAATCACATTAGGATTCTCTTTTTAACCTGTTCCTTAAAACACTAGTGCTTAGGAAATCTATTGGAGGCAGAAGCAGTCAAGGGTAGCTTAGGGTTAGGGTTAGGGTTAGGGTTAGGGTTAGCTTTAGGGTACGGCTTAGGGTACGGGTTCGGGTACGGGTTCGGGTACGGCGTAGGGTATGGGTTAGGGTTAGGGTTAGGGTTAGTTTGAGGGTTAGGGCTCGGTTTAGGGTACAGGTTAGGATTAGGGTACGTGTTAGGGTTAGGGTACGCGTTAGGGTTAGGGTAGTTATTAAACCTATCCCACTCTCTAGATACCCCTTAGCACGTCAAGGAATATTATTTGGGTGTCCAATCATGGAGAAGTGTTTAGACACTAGGAGAAGATAAGGAACACACCCATTATCAAGAAATCACATTAGGATTCTCTTTTTAACCTGTTCCTTAAAACACTAGTGCTTAGGAAATCTATTGGAGGCAGAAGCAGTCAAGGGTAGCTTAGGGTTAGGGTTAGGGTTAGGGTACGGCTTAGGGTACGGGTTCGGGTACGGGTTCGGGTACGGGTTCGGGTACGGCGTAGGGTATGGGTTAGGTTTAGGGTTAGGGTTAGTTTGAGGGTTAGGGCTCGGTTTAGGTTACGGGTTAGGATTATGGTACGTGTTAGGGTTAGGGTAGGGGTTAGGGTTAGGGTACGCGTTAGGGTTAGGGTAGTTATTAAACCTATCCCACTCTCTAGATACCCCTTAGCACGTCAAGTAATATTATTTGGGTGTCCAGCCATGGAGAAGAGTTTAGACACTAGGAGAAGATAAGGAACACACCCATTATCAATAAATCACATTAGGATTCTCTTTTTAACCTGTTCCTTAAAACACTAGTGCTTAGGAAATCTATTGGAGGCAGAAGCAGTCAAGGGTAGCTTAGGGTTAGGGTTTGGGTTAGGGTACGGCTTAGGGTACGGGTTCGGGTACGGGTTCGGGTACGGGTTTGGGTATGGCGTACGATATGGGTTAGGGTTAGGGTTAGGGTTACTTTGAGGGTTAGGGCTCGGTGTAGGGTACGGGTTAGGATTAGGGTACATGTTAGGGTTAGGGTAGGGTTTAGGGTTAGGGTACGCGTTAGGGTTAGGGTAGTTATTAAACCTATCCCACTCTCTAGATACCCCTTAGCACGTCAAGGAATATTATTTGGGGGTCCAGCCATGGAGAAGAGTTTAGACACTAGGAGAAGATAAGGAACACACCCATTATCAAGAAATCACATTAGGATTCTCTTTTTAACCTGTTCCTTAAAACACTAGTGCTTAGGAAATCTATTGGAGGCAGAAGCAGTCAAGGGTAGCTTAGGGTTAGGGTTAGGGTTAGGGTACGGCTTAGGGTACGGGTTCGGGTACGGGTTCGTGTACGGCGTAGGGTATGGGTTAGGGTTAGGGTTAGGGTTAGTTTGAAGGTTAGGGCTCGGTTTAGGGTACGGGTTAGGATTAGGGTTCGTGTTAGGGTTAGGGTAGGGGTTAGGGTTAGGGTATGCGTTAGGGTTAGGGTAGTTATTAAACCTATCCCACTCCCTAGATACCCCTTAGCACGTCAAGGAATATTATTTGGGGGTCCAGCCATGGAGAAGAGTTTAGACAGTAGGAGAAGATAAGGAACACACCCATTATCCTGAAATCACATTAGGATTCTCTTTTTAACCTGCTCCTTAATACACTAGTTCTTAGGAAATCTATTGGAGGCAGAAGCAGTGAAGGGTAGCTTAGGGTTAGGGTTAGGTTTAGGTTTAGGGTTAGGGTTAGGGTTAGGGTTAGGGTACGGCTTAGTGTACGGGTTCGGGTACGGGTTCGGGTATGGCGTAGGGTATGGGTTAGGGTTAGGGTTAGGGTTAGTTTGAGGGTTAGGGCTCGGTTTAGGTTACGGGTTAGGATTAGGGTACGTCTTAGGGTTAGGGTAGGGGTTAGGGTTAGGGTACGCGTTAGGGTTAGGGTAGTTATTAAACCTATCCCACTCTCTAGATAACCCTTAGCACGTCAAGGAATATTATTTGGGGGTCCAGCCATGGAGAAGAGTTTAGACACTAGGAGAAGATGAGGAACACACCCATTATCAAGAAATCACATTAGGATTCTCTTTTTAACCTGTTCCTTAAAACACTAGTGCTTAGGAAATCTATTGGAGGCAGAAGCAGTCAAGGGTAGCTTAGGGTTAGGGTTAGGGTTAGGGTTAGGGTTAGCTTTAGGGTACGGCTTAGGGTACGGGTTCTGGTACGGGTTCGGGTACGGCGTAGGGTATGGGTTAGGGTTAGGGTTAGGGTTAGTTTGAGGGTTAGGGCTCGGTTTAGGGTACGGGTTAGGATTAGTGTACGTGTTAGGGTTAGGGTACGCGTTAGGGTTAGGGTAGTTATTAAACCTATCCCACTCTCTAGATACCCCTTAGCACGTCAAGGAATATTATTTGGGTGTCCAGCCATGGAGAAGAGTTTAGACACTAGGAGAAGATAAGGAACACACCCATTATCAAGAAATCACATTAGGATTCTCTTTTTAACCTGTTCCTTAAAACACTAGTGCTTAGGAAATCTATTGGAGGCAGAAGCAGTCAAGGGTAGCTTAGTGTTAGGGTTAGGTTTAGGGTTAGGGTTAGGGTTAGGGTACGGCTTAGGGTACGGTTTCGGGTACGGGTTCGTGTATGGCGTAGGGTATGGGTTAGGGTTAGGGTTAGTTTGAAGGTTAGGGCTCGGTTTAGGGTACGGGTTAGGATTAGGGTACGTGTTAGGGTTAGGGTAGGGGTTAGGGTTAGGGTACGCGTTAGGGTTAGGGTAGTTATTAAACCTATCCCACTCTCTAGATACCCCTTAGCACGTCAAGGAATATTATTTGGGGGTCCAGCCATGGAGAAGAGTTTAGACAGTAGGAGAAGATAAGGAACACACCCATTATCAAGAAATCACATTAGGATTCTCTTTTTAACCTGTTCCTTAAAACACTAGTGCTTAGGAAATCTATTGGAGGCAGAAGCAGTCAAGGGTAGCTTAGGGTTAGGGTTAGGGTTAGGGTACGGCTTAGGGTACGGGTTCAGGTACGGGTTCGGGTACGGCGTAGGGTATGGGTTAGGGTTAGGGTTAGGGTTAGTTTGAGGGTTAGGGCTCGGTTTAGGTTACGGGTTAGGATTAGGGTACGTGTTAGGGTTAGGGTAGGGGTTAGGGTTAGGGTACGCGTTAGGGTTAGGGTAGTTATTAAACCTATCCCACTCTCTAGATACCCCTTAGCACGTCAAGGAATATTATTTGGGGGTCCAGCCATGGAGAAGAGTTTAGACAATAGGAGAAGATGAGGAACACACCCATTATCAAGAAATCACATTAGGATTCTCTTTTTAACCTGTTCCTTAAAACACTAGTGCTTAGGAAATCTATTGGAGGCAGAAGCAGTCAAGGGTAGCTTAGGGTTAGGGTTAGGGTTAGGGTTAGGGTTAGCTTTAGGGTACGGCTTAGGGTACGGGTTCGGGTACGGGTTCGGGTACGGCGTAGGGTATGGGTTAGGGTTAGGTTTAGGGTTTGTTTGATGGTTAGGGCTCGGTTTAGGGTACGGGTTAGGATTAGGGTACGTGTTAGGGTTAGGGTACGCGTTAGGGTTAGGGTAGTTATTAAACCTATCCCACTCTCTAGATACCCCTTAGCACGTCAAGGAATATTATTTGGGTGTCCAGCCATGGAGAAGAGTTTAGACACTAGGAGAAGATAAGGAACACACCCATTATCAAGAAATCACATTAGGATTCTCTTTTTAACCTGTTCCTTAAAACACTAGTGCTTAGGAAATCTATTGGAGGCAGAAGCAGTCAAGGGTAGCTTAGGGTTAGGGTTAGGTTTAGGGTTAGGGTTAGGGTTAGGGTACGGCTTAGGGTACGGTTTCGGGTACGGGTTCGTGTATGGCGTAGGGTATGGGTTAGGGTTAGGGTTAGTTTGAAGGTTAGGGCTCGGTTTAGGGTACGGGTTAGGATTAGGGTACGTGTTAGGGTTAGGGTAGGGTTTAGGGTTAGGGTACGCGTTAGGGTTAGGGTAGTTATTAAACCTACCCCACTCTCTAGATACCCCTTAGCACGTCAAGGAATATTATTTGGGGGTCCAGCCATGGAGAAGAGTTTAGACACTAGGAGAAGATGAGGAACACACCCATTATCAAGAAATCACATTAGGATGCTCTTTTTAACCTGTTCCTTAAAACACTAGTGCTTAGGAAATCTATTGGAGGCAGAAGCAGTCAAGGGTAGCTTAGGGTTAGGGTTAGGTTTAGGGTTAGGGTTAGGGTTAGGGTACGGCTTAGGGTACGGTTTCGGGTACGGGTTCGTGTATGGCGTAGGGTATGGGTTAGGGTTAGGGTTAGTTTGAAGGTTAGGGCTCGGTTTAGGGTACGGGTTAGGATTAGGGTACGTGTTAGGGTTAGGGTTGGGGTTAGGGTTAGGGTACGCGTTAGGGTTAGGGTCGTTATTAAACCTATCCCACTCTCTAGATACCCCTTAGCACGTCAAGGAATATTATTTGGGTGTCCAGCCATGGAGAAGAGTTTAGACACTAGGAGAAGATGAGGAACACACCCATTATCAAGAAATCACATTAGGATTCTCTTTTTAACCTGTTCCTTAAAACACTAGTGCTTAGGAAATCTATTGGAGGCAGAAGCAGTCAAGGGTAGCTTAGGGTTAGGGTTTGGGTTAGGGTACGGCTTAGGGTACGGGTTCGGGTACGGGTTCGGGTACGGGTTTGGGTATGGCATACGATATGGGTTAGGGTTAGGGTTAGGGTTAGTTTGAGGGTTAGGGCTCGGTGTAGGGTACGGGTTAGGATTAGGGTACGTGTTAGGGTTAGGGTAGGGGTTAGGGTTAGGGTACGCGTTAAGGTTAGGGTAGTTATTAAACCTATCCCACTCTCTAGATACCCCTTAGCACGTCAAGGAATATTATTTGGGTGTCCAGCCATGGAGAAGAGTTTAGACACTAGGAGAAGATAAGGAACACACCCATTATCAAGAAATCACATTAGGATTCTCTTTTTAACCTGTTCCTTAAAACACTAGTGCTTAGGAAATCTATTGGAGGCAGAAGCAGTCAAGGGTAGCTTAGGGTTAGGGTTAGGGTTAGGGTTAGGGTTAGGGTACGGCTTAGGGTACGGGTTCGGGTACGGGTTCGTGTATGGCGTAGGGTATGGGTTAGGGTTAGGGTTAGGGTTAGTTTGAAGGTTAGGGCTCGGTTTAGGGTACGGGTTAGGATTAGGGTTCGTGTTAGGGTTAGGGTAGGGGTTAGGGTTAGGGTACGCGTTAGGGTTAGGGTAGTTATTAAACCTATCCCACTCCCTAGATATCCCTTAGCACGTCAAGGAATATTATTTGGGGGTCCAGCCATGGGGAAGAATTTAGACAGTAGGAGAAGATGAGGAACGCACCCATTATCAAGAAATCACATTAGGATTCTCTTTTTAACCTGTTCCTTAAAACACTAGTGCTTAGGAAATCTTTTGGAGGTAGAAGCAGTCAAGGGTATCTTAGGGTTAGGGTTAGGGTTAGTGTTAGGGTTAGCTTTAGGGTTCGGCTTAGGGTACGGGTTCGGGTACGGGTTCGGGTACGGCGTAGGGTATGGGTTAGGGTTAGGGTTAGGGTTAGTTTGAGGGTTAGGGCTCGGTTTAGGGTACGGGTTAGGATTAGGGTACGTGTTAGGGTTAGGGTACGCGTTAGGGTTAGGGTAGTTATTAAACCTATCCCACTCTCTAGATACCCCTTAGCACGTCAAGGAATATTATTTGGGTGTCCAGCCATGGAGAAGAGTTTAGACACTAGGAGAAGATAAGGAACACACCCATTATCAAGAAATCACATTAGGATTCTCTTTTTAACCTGTTCCTTAAAACACTAGTGCTTAGGAAATCTATTGGAGGCAGAAGCAGTCAAGGGTAGCTTAGGGTTACGGTTAGGTTTAGGGTTAGGGTTAGGGTTAGGGTACGGCTTAGGGTACGGTTTCGGGTACGGGTTCGTGTACGGCGTAGGGTATGGGTTAGGGTTAGGGTTAGTTTGAAGGTTAGGGCTCGGTTTAGGGTACGGGTTAGGATTAGGTTACGTGTTAGGGTTAGGGTACGCGTTAGGGTTAGGGTAGTTATTAAACCTATCCCACTCTCTAGATACCCCTTAGCACGTCAAGGAATATTATTTGGGGGTCCAGCCATGGAGAAGAGTTTAGACACTAGGAGAAGATAAGGAACACACCCATTATCAATAAATCACATTAGGATTCTCTTTTTAACCTGTTCCTTAAAACACTAGTGCTTAGGAAATCTATTGGAGGCAGAAGCAGTCAAGGGTAGCTTAGGGTTAGGGTTAGGGTTAGGGTACGGCTTAGGGTACGGGTTCGGGTACGGGTTCGGGTACGGGTTCGGGTACGGCGTAGGGTATGGGTTAGGTTTAGGGTTAGGGTTAGTTTGAGGGTTAGGGCTCGGTTTAGGTTACGGGTTAGGATTAGGGTACGTGTTAGGGTTAGGGTAGGGGTTAGGGTTAGGGTACGCGTTAGGGTTAGGGTAGTTATTAAACCTATCCCACTCTCTAGATACCCTTTAGCACGTCAAGGAATATTATTTGGGGGTCCAGCCATGGAGAAGAGTTTAGACACTAGGAGAAGATAAGGAACACACCCATTATCAATAAATCACATTAGGATTCTCTTTTTAACCTGTTCCTTAAAACACTAGTGCTTAGGAAATCTATTGGAGGCAGAAGCAGTCAAGGGTAGCTTAGGGTTAGGGTTTGGGTTAGGGTACGGCTTAGGGTACGGGTTCGGGTACGGGTTCGGGTTTGGGTATGGCGTACGATATGGGTTAGGGTTAGGGTTAGGGTTAGTTTGAGGGTTAGAGCTCGGTGTAGGGTACGGGTTAGGATTAGGGTACGTGTTAGGGTTAGGGTAGGGTTTAGGGTTAGGGTACCCGTTAGGGTTAGGGTAGTTATTAAACCTATCCCACTCCCTAGATACCCCTTAGCACGTCAAGGTATATTATTTGGGGGTCCAGCCATGGAGAAGAGTTTAGACAGTAGGAGAAGATAAGGAACACACCCATTATCCTGAAATCACATTAGGATTCTCTTTTTAACCTGTTCCTTAATACACTAGTGCTTAGGAAATCTATTGGAGGCAGAAGCAGTCAAGGGTAGCTTAGGGTTAGGGTTAGGTTTAGGTTTAGGGTTAGGGTTACGGTTAGGGTTAGGGTACGGCTTAGTGTACGGGTTCGGGTACGGGTTCGGGTATGGCGTAGGGTATGGGTTAGGGTTAGGGTTAGGGTTAGTTTGAGGTTTAGGGCTCGGTTTAGGTTACGGGTTAGGATTAGGGTACGTCTTAGGGTTAGGGTAGGGGTTACGGTTAGGGTACGCGTTAGGGTTAGGGTAGTTATTAAACCTATCCCACTCCCTAGATAGCCCTTAGCACGTCAAGGAATATTATTTGGGGGTCCAGCCATGGAGAAGAGTTTAGACACTAGGAGAAGATGAGGAACACACCCATTATCAAGAAATCACATTAGGATTCTCTTTTTAACCTGTTCCTTAAAACACTAGTGCTTAGGAAATCTATTGGAGGCAGAAGCAGTCAAGGGTAGCTTAGGGTTAGGGTTAGGGTTAGGGTTAGGGTTAGCTTTAGGGTACGGTTAGGGTACGGGTTCGGGTACGGGTTCGGGTACGGCGTAGGGTATGGGTTAGGGTTAGGGTTAGGGTTAGTTTGAGGGTTAGGGCTCGGTTTAGGGTACGGGTTAGGATTAGGGTACGTGTTAGGGTTAGGGTACGCGTTAGGGTTAGGGTAGTTATTAAACCTATCCCACTCTCTAGATACCCCTTAGCACGTCAAGGAATATTATTTGGGTGTCCAGCCATGGAGAAGTGTTTAGACACTAGGAGAAGATAGGGAACACACCCATTATCAAGAAATCACATTAGGATTCTCTTTTTAACCTGTTCCTTAAAACACTAGTGCTTAGGAAATCTATTGGAGGCAGAAGCATTCAAGGGTAGCTTAGGGTTAGGGTTAGGTTTAGGGTTAGGGTTAGGGTTAGGGTACGGCTTAGGGTACGGTTTCGGGTACGGGTTCGTGTACGGCGTAGGGTATGGGTTAGGGTTAGGGTTAGTTTGAAGGTTAGGGCTCGGTTTAGGGTACGGGTTAGGATTAGGGTTCGTGTTAGGGTTAGGGTAGGGGTTAGGGTTACGGTACGCGTTAGGGTTAGGGTAGTTATTAAACCTATCCCACTCTCTAGATACCCTTTAGCACGTCAAGGAATATTATTTGGGGGTCCAGCCATGGAGAAGAGTTTAGACACTAGGAGAAGATAAGGAACACACCCATTATCAAGAAATCACATTAGGATTCTCTTTTTAACCTGTTCCTTAAAACACTAGTGCTTAGGAAATCTATTGGAGGCAGAAGCAGTCAAGGGTAGCTTAGGGTTAGGGTTAGGGTTAGGGTACGGCTTAGGGTACGGGTTCGGGTACGGGTTCGGGTACGGGTTCTGGTACAGCGTAGGGTATGGGTTAGGTTTAGGGTTAGTGTTAGTTTGAGGGTTAGGGCTCGGTTTAGGTTACGGGTTAGGATTAGGGTACGTGTTAGGGTTAGGGTAGGGTTAGGGTTAGGGTACGCGTTAGGGTTAGGGTAGTTATTAAACCTATCCCACTCTCTAGATACCCCTTAGCACGTCAAGGAATATTATTTGGGGGTCCAGCCATGGAGAAGAGTTTAGACACTAGGAGAAGATAAGGAACACACCCATTATCAAGAAATCACATTAGGATTCTCTTTTTAACCTGTTCCTTAAAACACTAGTGCTTAGGAAATCTATTGGAGGCAGAAGCAGTCAAGGGTAGCTTAGGGTTAGGGTTAGGGTTAGGGTACGGCTTAGGGTACGGGTTCAGGTACGGGTTCGGGTACGGCGTAGGGTATGGGTTAGGGTTAGGGTTAGGGTTAGTTTGAGGGTTAGGGCTCGGTTTAGGTTACGGGTTAGGATTAGGGTACGTGTTAGGGTTAGGGTAGGGGTTAGGGTTAGGGTACGCGTTAGGGTTAGGGTAGTTATTAAACCTATCCCACTCTCTAGATACCCCTTAGCACGTCAAGGAATATTATTTGGGGGTCCAGCCATGGAGAAGAGTTTAGACACTAGGAGAAGATGAGGAACACACCCATTATCAAGAAATCACATTAGGATTCTCTTTTTAACCTGTTCCTTAAAACACTAGTGCTTAGGAAATCTATTGGAGGCAGAAGCAGTCAAGGGTAGCTTAGGGTTAGGGTTAGGGTTAGGGTTAGGGTTAGCTTTAGGGTACGGCTTAGGGTACGGGTTCGGGTACGGGTTCGGGTACGGCGTAGGGTATGGGTTAGGGTTAGGTTTAGGGTTTGTTTGATGGTTAGGGCTCGGTTTAGGGTACGGGTTAGGATTAGGGTACGTGTTAGGGTTAGGGTACGCGTTAGGGTTAGGGTAGTTATTAAACCTATCCCACTCTCTAGATACCCCTTAGCACGTCAAGGAATATTATTTGGGTGTCCAGCCATGGAGAAGAGTTTAGACACTAGGAGAAGATAAGGAACACACCCATTATCAAGAAATCACATTAGGATTCTCTTTTTAACCTGTTCCTTAAAATACTAGTGCTTAGGAAATCTATTGGAGGCAGAAGCAGTCAAGGGTAGCTTAGGGTTAGGGTTAGGTTTAGGGTTAGGGTTAGGGTTAGGGTACGGCTTAGGGTACGGTTTCGGGTACGGGTTCGTGTATGGCGTAGGTTATGGGTTAGGGTTAGGGTTAGTTTGAAGGTTAGGGCTCGGTTTAGGGTACGGGTTAGGATTAGGGTACGTGTTAGGGTTAGGGTAGGGGTTAGGGTTAGGGTACGCGTTAGGGTTAGGGTAGTTATTAAACCTATCCCACTCTCTAGATACCCCTTAGCACGTCAAGGAATATTATTTGGGGGTCCAGCCATGGAGAAGAGTTTAGACACTAGGAGAAGATGAGGAACACACCCATTATCAAGAAATCACATTAGGATTCTCTTTTTAACCTGTTCCTTAAAACACTAGTGCTTAGGAAATCTATTGGAGGCAGAAGCAGTCAAGGGTAGCTTAGGGTTAGGGTTAGGTTTAGGGTTAGGGTTAGGGTTAGGGTACGGCTTAGGGTACGGTTTCGGGTACGGGTTCGTGTACGGCGTAGGGTATGGGTTAGGGTTAGTGTTAGTTTGAAGGTTAGGGCTCGGTTTAGGTTACGGGTTAGGATTAGGGTACGTGTTAGGGTTAGGGTACGGGTTAGGGTTAGGGTACGCGTTAGGGTTAGGGTAGTTATTAAACCTATCCCACTCTCTAGATACCCCTTAGCACGTCAAGGAATATTATTTGGGGGTCCAGCCATGGAGAAGAGTTTAGACACTAGGAGAAGATAAGGAACACACCCATTATCAAGAAATCACATTAGGATTCTCTTTTTAACCTGTTCCTTAAAACACTAGTGCTTAGGAAATCTATTGGAGGCAGAAGCAGTCAAGGGTAGCTTAGGGTTAGGGTTAGGGTTAGGGTACGGCTTAGGGTACGGGTTCGGGTACGGTTTCGGGTACGGGTTCGGGTACGGCGTAGGGTATGGGTTAGGTTTAGGGTTAGGGTTAGTTTGAGGGTTAGGGCTCGGTTTAGGTTACGGGTTAGGATTAGGGTACGTGTTAGGGTTAGGGTAGGGGTTAGGGTTAGGGTACGCGTTAGGGTTAGGGTAGTTATTAAACCTATCCCACTCTCTAGATACCCTTTAGCACGTCAAGGAATATTATTTGGGGGTCCAGCCATGGAGAAGAGTTTAGACACTAGGAGAAGATAAGGAACACACCCATTATCAATAAATCACATTAGGATTCTCTTTTTAACCTGTTCCTTAAAACACTAGTGCTTAGGAAATCTATTGGAGGCAGAAGCAGTCAAGGGTAGCTTAGGGTTAGGGTTTGGGTTAGGGTACGGCTTAGGGTACGGGTTCGGGTACGGGTTCGGGTACGGGTTTGGGTATTGCGTACGATATGGGTTAGGGTTAGGGTTAGGGTTAGTTTGAGGGTTAGGGCTCGGTGTAGGGTACGGGTTAGGATTAGGGTACGTGTTAGGGTTAGGGTAGGGTTTAGGGTTAGGGTACGCGTTAGGGTTAGGGTAGTTATTAAACCTATCCCACTCCCTAGATACCCCTTAGCACGTCAAGGAATATTATTTGGGGGTCCAGCCATGGAGAAGAGTTTAGACAGTAGGAGAAGATAAGGAACACACCCATTATCCTGAAATCACATTAGGATTCTCTTTTTAACCTGTTCCTTAATACACTAGTGCTTAGGAAATCTATTGGAGGCAGAAGCAGTCAAGGGTAGCTTAGGGTTAGGGTTAGGTTTAGGTTTAGGGTTAGGGTTACGGTTAGGGTTAGGGTACGGCTTAGTGTACGGGTTCGGGTACGGGTTCGGGTATGGCGTAGGGTATGGGTTAGGGTTAGGGTTAGGGTTAGTTTGAGGGTTAGGGCTCGGTTTAGGTTACGGGTTAGGATTAGGGTACGTCTTAGGGTTAGGGTAGGGGTTACGGTTAGGGTACGCGTTAGGGTTAGGGTAGTTATTAAACCTATCCCACTCCCTAGATAGCCCTTAGCACGTCAAGGAATATTATTTGGGGGTCCAGCCATGGAGAAGAGTTTAGACACTAGGAGAAGATGAGGAACACACCCATTATCAAGAAATCACATTAGGATTCTCTTTTTAACCTGTTCCTTAAAACACTAGTGCTTAGGAAATCTATTGGAGGCAGAAGCAGTCAAGGGTAGCTTAGGGTTAGGGTTAGGGTTAGGGTTAGGGTTAGCTTTAGGGTACGGTTAGGGTACGGGTTCGGGTACGGGTTCGGGTACGGCGTAGGGTATGGTTTAGGGTTAGGGTTAGGGTTAGTTTGAGGGTTAGGGCTCGGTTTAGGGTACGGGTTAGGATTAGGGTACGTGTTAGGGTTAGGGTACGCGTTAGGGTTAGGGTAGTTATTAAACCTATCCCACTCTCTAGATACCCCTTAGCACGTCAAGGAATATTATTTGGGTGTCCAGCCATGGAGAAGTGTTTAGACACTAGGAGAAGATAGGGAACACACCCATTATCAAGAAATCACATTAGGATTCTCTGTTTAACCTGTTCCTTAAAACACTAGTGCTTAGGAAATCTATTGGAGGCAGAAGCATTCAAGGGTAGCTTAGGGTTAGGGTTAGGTTTAGGGTTAGGGTTAGGGTTAGGGTACGGCTTAGGGTACGGTTTCGGGTACGGGTTCGTGTACGGCGTAGGGTATGGGTTAGGGTTAGGGTTAGTTTGAAGGTTAGGGCTCGGTTTAGGGTACGGGTTAGGATTAGGGTTCGTGTTAGGGTTAGGGTAGGGGTTAGGGTTAGGGTACGCGTTAGGGTTAGGGTAGTTATTAAACCTATCCCACTCTCTAGATACCCTTTAGCACGTCAAGGAATATTATTTGGGGGTCCAGCCATGGAGAAGAGTTTAGACACTAGGAGAAGATAAGGAACACACCCATTATCAAGAAATCACATTAGGATTCTCTTTTTAACCTGTTCCTTAAAACACTAGTGCTTAGGAAATCTATTGGAGGCAGAAGCAGTCAAGGGTAGCTTAGGGTTAGGGTTAGGGTTAGGGTACGGCTTAGGGTACGGGTTCGGGTACGGGTTCGGGTACGGGTTCTTGTACGGCGTAGGGTATGGGTTAGGTTTAGGGTTAGTGTTAGTTTGAGGGTTAGGGCTCGGTTTAGGTTACGGGTTAGGATTAGGGTACGTGTTAGGGTTAGGTTAGGGGTTAGGGTTAGGGTACGCGTTAGGGTTAGGGTAGTTATTAAACCTATCCCACTCTCTAGATACCCCTTAGCACGTCAAGGAATATTATTTGGGTGTCCAGCCATGGAGAAGAGTTTAGACACTAGGAGAAGATAAGGAACACACCCATTATCAATAAATCACATTAGGATTCTCTTTTTAACCTGTTCCTTAAAACACTAGTGCTTAGGAAATCTATTGGAGGGAGAAGCAGTCAAGGGTAGCTTAGGGTTAGGGTTTGGGTTAGGGTACGGCTTAGGGTACGGGTTCGGGTACGGGTTTGGGTACGGGTTTGGGTATGGCGTACGATATGGGTTAGGGTTAGGGTTAGGGTTAGTTTGAGGGTTAGGGCTCGGTGTAGGGTACGGGTTAGGATTAGGGTACGTGTTAGGGTTAGGGTAGGGGTTAGGGTTAGGGTACGCGTTAGGGTTAGGGTAGTTATTAAACCTATCCCACTCTCTAGATACCCTTTAGCACGTCAAGGAATATTATTTGGGGGTCCAGCCATGGAGAAGAGTTTAGACACTAGGAGAAGATAAGGAACACACCCATTATCAAGAAATCACATTAGGATTCTCTTTTTAACCTGTTCCTTAAAACACTAGTGCTTAGGAAATCTATTGGAGGCAGAAGCAGTCAAGGGTAGCTTAGGGTTAGGGTTAGGGTTAGGGTACGGCTTAGGGTACGGGTTCGGGTACGGGTTCGGGTACGGGTTCTGGTACAGCGTAGGGTATGGGTTAGGTTTAGGGTTAGTGTTAGTTTGAGGGTTAGGGCTCGGTTTAGGTTACGGGTTAGGATTAGGGTACGTGTTAGGGTTAGGGTAGGGTTAGGGTTAGGGTACGCGTTAGGGTTAGGGTAGTTATTAAACCTATCCCACTCTCTAGATACCCCTTAGCACGTCAAGGAATATTATTTGGGGGTCCAGCCATGGAGAAGAGTTTAGACACTAGGAGAAGATAAGGAACACACCCATTATCAAGAAATCACATTAGGATTCTCTTTTTAACCTGTTCCTTAAAACACTAGTGCTTAGGAAATCTATTGGAGGCAGAAGCAGTCAAGGGTAGCTTAGGGTTAGGGTTAGGGTTAGGGTACGGCTTAGGGTACGGGTTCAGGTACGGGTTCGGGTACGGCGTAGGGTATGGGTTAGGGTTAGGGTTAGGGTTAGTTTGAGGGTTAGGGCTCGGTTTAGGTTACGGGTTAGGATTAGGGTACGTGTTAGGGTTAGGGTAGGGGTTAGGGTTAGGGTACGCGTTAGGGTTAGGGTAGTTATTAAACCTATCCCACTCTCTAGATACCCCTTAGCACGTCAAGGAATATTATTTGGGGGTCCAGCCATGGAGAAGAGTTTAGACACTAGGAGAAGATGAGGAACACACCCATTATCAAGAAATCACATTAGGATTCTCTTTTTAACCTGTTCCTTAAAACACTAGTGCTTAGGAAATCTATTGGAGGCAGAAGCAGTCAAGGGTAGCTTAGGGTTAGGGTTAGGGTTAGGGTTAGGGTTAGCTTTAGGGTACGGCTTAGGGTACGGGTTCGGGTACGGGTTCGGGTACGGCGTAGGGTATGGGTTAGGGTTAGGTTTAGGGTTTGTTTGATGGTTAGGGCTCGGTTTAGGGTACGGGTTAGGATTAGGGTACGTGTTAGGGTTAGGGTACGCGTTAGGGTTAGGGTAGTTATTAAACCTATCCCACTCTCTAGATACCCCTTAGCACGTCAAGGAATATTATTTGGGTGTCCAGCCATGGAGAAGAGTTTAGACACTAGGAGAAGATAAGGAACACACCCATTATCAAGAAATCACATTAGGATTCTCTTTTTAACCTGTTCCTTAAAATACTAGTGCTTAGGAAATCTATTGGAGGCAGAAGCAGTCAAGGGTAGCTTAGGGTTAGGGTTAGGTTTAGGGTTAGGGTTAGGGTTAGGGTACGGCTTAGGGTACGGTTTCGGGTACGGGTTCGTGTATGGCGTAGGTTATGGGTTAGGGTTAGGGTTAGTTTGAAGGTTAGGGCTCGGTTTAGGGTACGGGTTAGGATTAGGGTACGTGTTAGGGTTAGGGTAGGGGTTAGGGTTAGGGTACGCGTTAGGGTTAGGGTAGTTATTAAACCTATCCCACTCTCTAGATACCCCTTAGCACGTCAAGGAATATTATTTGGGGGTCCAGCCATGGAGAAGAGTTTAGACACTAGGAGAAGATGAGGAACACACCCATTATCAAGAAATCACATTAGGATTCTCTTTTTAACCTGTTCCTTAAAACACTAGTGCTTAGGAAATCTATTGGAGGCAGAAGCAGTCAAGGGTAGCTTAGGGTTAGGGTTAGGTTTAGGGTTAGGGTTAGGGTTAGGGTACGGCTTAGGGTACGGTTTCGGGTACGGGTTCGTGTATGTCGTAGGGTATGGGTTAGGGTTAGGGTTAGTTTGAAGGTTAGGGCTCGGTTTAGGGTACGGGTTAGGATTAGGGTACGTGTTAGGGTTAGGGTAGGGGTTAGGGTTAGGGTACGCGTTAGGGTTAGGGTAGTTATTAAACCTATCCCACTCTCTAGATACCCCTTAGCACGTCAAGGAATATTATTTGGGGGTCCAGCCATGGAGAAGAGTTTAGACACTAGGAGAAGATGAGGAACACACCCATTATCAAGAAATCACATTAGGATTCTATTTTTAACCTGTTCCTTAAAACACTAGTGCTTAGGAAATCTATTGGAGGCAGAAGCAGTCAAGGGTAGCTTAGGGTTAGGGTTTGGGTTAGGGTACGGCTTAGGGTACGGGTTCGGGTACGGGTTTGGGTACGGGTTTGGGTATGGCATACGATATGGGTTAGGGTTAGGGTTAGGGTTAGTTTGAGGGTTAGGGCTCGGTGTAGGGTACGGGTTAGGATTAGGGTACGTGTTAGGGTTAGGGTAGGGGTTAGGGTTAGGGTACGCGTTAGGGTTAGGGTAGTTATTAAACCTATCCCACTCTCTAGATACCCCTTAGCACGTCAAGGAATATTATTTGGGTGTCCAGCCATGGAGAAGAGTTTAGACACTAGGAGAAGATAAGGAACACACCCATTATCAAGAAATCACATTAGGATTCTCTTTTTAACCTGTTCCTTAAAACACTAGTGCTTAGGAAATCTATTGGAGGCAGAAGCAGTCAAGGGTAGCTTAGGGTTAGGGTTAGGTTTAGGGTTAGGGTTAGGGTTAGGGTACGGCTTAGGGTACGGTTTCGGGTACGGGTTCGTGTACGGCGTAGGGTATGGGTTAGGGTTAGTGTTAGTTTGAAGGTTAGGGCTCGGTTTAGGTTACGGGTTAGGATTAGGGTACGTGTTAGGTTTAGGGTACGGGTTAGGGTTAGGGTACGCGTTAGGGTTAGGGTAGTTATTAAACCTATCCCACTCTCTAGATACCCCTTAGCACGTCAAGGAATATTATTTGGGGGTCCAGCCATGGAGAAGAGTTTAGACACTAGGAGAAGATAAGGAACACACCCATTATCAAGAAATCACATTAGGATTCTCTTTTTAACCTGTTCCTTAAAACACTAGTGCTTAGGAAATCTATTGGAGGCAGAAGCAGTCAAGGGTAGCTTAGGGTTAGGGTTAGGGTTAGGGTACGGCTTAGGGTACGGGTTCGGGTACGGTTTCGGGTACGGGTTCGGGTACGGCGTAGGGTATGGGTTAGGTTTAGGGTTAGGGTTAGTTTGAGGGTTAGGGCTCGGTTTAGGTTACGGGTTAGGATTAGGGTACGTGTTAGGGTTAGGGTAGGGGTTAGGGTTAGGGTACGCGTTAGGGTTAGGGTAGTTATTAAACCTATCCCACTCTCTAGATACCCTTTAGCACGTCAAGGAATATTATTTGGGGGTCCAGCCATGGAGAAGAGTTTAGACACTAGGAGAAGATAAGGAACACACCCATTATCAATAAATCACATTAGGATTCTCTTTTTAACCTGTTCCTTAAAACACTAGTGCTTAGGAAATCTATTGGAGGCAGAAGCAGTCAAGGGTAGCTTAGGGTTAGGGTTTGGGTTAGGGTACGGCTTAGAGTACGGGTTCGGGTACGGGTTCGGGTACGGGTTTGGGTATTGCGTACGATATGGGTTAGGGTTAGGGTTAGGGTTAGTTTGAGGGTTAGGGCTCGGTGTAGGGTACGGGTTAGGATTAGGGTACGTGTTAGGGTTAGGGTAGGGTTTAGGGTTAGGGTACGCGTTAGGGTTAGGGTAGTTATTAAACCTATCCCACTCCCTAGATACCCCTTAGCACGTCAAGGAATATTATTTGGGGGTCCAGCCATGGAGAAGAGTTTAGACAGTAGGAGAAGATAAGGAACACACCCATTATCCTGAAATCACATTAGGATTCTCTTTTTAACCTGTTCCTTAATACACTAGTGCTTAGGAAATCTATTGGAGGCAGAAGCAGTCAAGGGTAGCTTAGGGTTAGGGTTAGGTTTAGGTTTAGGGTTAGGGTTACGGTTAGGGTTAGGGTACGGCTTAGTGTACGGGTTCGGGTACGGGTTCGGGTATGGCGTAGGGTATGGGTTAGGGTTAGGGTTAGGGTTAGTTTGAGGGTTAGGGCTCGGTTTAGGTTACGGGTTAGGATTAGGGTACGTCTTAGGGTTAGGGTAGGGGTTACGGTTAGGGTACGCGTTAGGGTTAGGGTAGTTATTAAACCTATCCCACTCCCTAGATAGCCCTTAGCACGTCAAGGAATATTATTTGGGGGTCCAGCCATGGAGAAGAGTTTAGACACTAGGAGAAGATGAGGAACACACCCATTATCAAGAAATCACATTAGGATTCTCTTTTTAACCTGTTCCTTAAAACACTAGTGCTTAGGAAATCTATTGGAGGCAGAAGCAGTCAATGGTAGCTTAGGGTTAGGGTTAGGGTTAGGGTTAGGGTTAGCTTTAGGGTACGGTTAGGGTACGGGTTCGGGTACGGGTTCGGGTACGGCGTAGGGTATGGTTTAGGGTTAGGGTTAGGGTTAGTTTGAGGGTTAGGGCTCGGTTTAGGGTACGGGTTAGGATTAGGGTACGTGTTAGGGTTAGGGTACGCGTTAGGGTTAGGGTAGTTATTAAACCTATCCCACTCTCTAGATACCCCTTAGCACGTCAAGGAATATTATTTGGGTGTCCAGCCATGGAGAAGTGTTTAGACACTAGGAGAAGATAGGGAACACACCCATTATCAAGAAATCACATTAGGATTCTCTGTTTAACCTGTTCCTTAAAACACTAGTGCTTAGGAAATCTATTGGAGGCAGAAGCATTCAAGGGTAGCTTAGGGTTAGGGTTAGGTTTAGGGTTAGGGTTAGGGTTAGGGTACGGCTTAGGGTACGGTTTCGGGTACGGGTTCGTGTACGGCGTAGGGTATGGGTTAGGGTTAGGGTTAGTTTGAAGGTTAGGGCTCGGTTTAGGGTACGGGTTAGGATTAGGGTTCGTGTTAGGGTTAGGGTAGGGGTTAGGGTTAGGGTACGCGTTAGGGTTAGGGTAGTTATTAAACCTATCCCACTCTCTAGATACCCTTTAGCACGTCAAGGAATATTATTTGGGGGTCCAGCCATGGAGAAGAGTTTAGACACTAGGAGAAGATAAGGAACACACCCATTATCAAGAAATCACATTAGGATTCTCTTTTTAACCTGTTCCTTAAAACACTAGTGCTTAGGAAATCTATTGGAGGCAGAAGCAGTCAAGGGTAGCTTAGGGTTAGGGTTAGGGTTAGGGTACGGCTTAGGGTACGGGTTCGGGTACGGGTTCTTGTACGGCGTAGGGTATGGGTTAGGTTTAGGGTTAGTGTTAGTTTGAGGGTTAGGGCTCGGTTTAGGTTACGGGTTAGGATTAGGGTACGTGTTAGGGTTAGGTTAGGGGTTAGGGTTAGGGTACGCGTTAGGGTTAGGGTAGTTATTAAACCTATCCCACTCTCTAGATACCCCTTAGCACGTCAAGGAATATTATTTGGGTGTCCAGCCATGGAGAAGAGTTTAGACACTAGGAGAAGATAAGGAACACACCCATTATCAATAAATCACATTAGGATTCTCTTTTTAACCTGTTCCTTAAAACACTAGTGCTTAGGAAATCTATTGGAGGGAGAAGCAGTCAAGGGTAGCTTAGGGTTAGGGTTTGGGTTAGGGTACGGCTTAGGGTACGGGTTCGGGTACGGGTTTGGGTACGGGTTTGGGTATGGCGTACGATATGGGTTAGGGTTAGGGTTAGGGTTAGTTTGAGGGTTAGGGCTCGGTGTAGGGTACGGGTTAGGATTAGGGTACGTGTTAGGGTTAGGGTAGGGGTTAGGGTTAGGGTACGCGTTAGGGTTAGGGTAGTTATTAAACCTATCCCACTCTCTAGATACCCTTTAGCACGTCAAGGAATATTATTTGGGGGTCCAGCCATGGAGAAGAGTTTAGACACTAGGAGAAGATAAGGAACACACCCATTATCAATAAATCACATTAGGATTCTCTTTTTAACCTGTTCCTTAAAACACTAGTGCTTAGGAAATCTATTGGAGGCAGAAGCAGTCAAGGGTAGCTTAGGGTTAGGGTTTGGGTTAGGGTACGGCTTAGGGTACGGGTTCGGGTACGGGTTCGGGTACGGGTTTGGGTATGGCGTACGATATGGGTTAGGGTTAGGGTTAGGGTTAGTTTGAGGGTTAGGGCTCGGTGTAGGGTACGGGTTAGGATTAGGGTACGTGTTAGGGTTAGGGTAGGGTTTAGGGTTAGGGTACCCGTTAGGGTTAGGGTAGTTATTAAACCTATCCCACTCCCTAGATACCCCTTAGCACGTCAAGGAATATTATTTGGGGGTCCAGCCATGGAGAAGAGTTTAGACAGTAGGAGAAGATAAGGAACACACCCATTATCCTGAAATCACATTAGGATTCTCTTTTTAACCTGTTCCTTAATACACTAGTGCTTAGGAAATCTATTGGAGGCAGAAGCAGTCAAGGGTAGCTTAGGGTTAGGGTTAGGTTTAGGTTTAGGGTTAGGGTTACGGTTAGGGTTAGGGTACGGCTTAGTGTACGGGTTCGGGTACGGGTTCGGGTATGGCGTAGGGTATGGGTTAGGGTTAGGGTTAGGGTTAGTTTGAGGTTTAGGTCTCGGTTTAGGTTACGGGTTAGGATTAGGGTACGTCTTAGGGTTAGGGTAGGGGTTACGGTTAGGGTACGCGTTAGGGTTAGGGTAGTTATTAAACCTATCCCACTCCCTAGATAGCCCTTAGCACGTCAAGGAATATTATTTGGGGGTCCAGCCATGGAGAAGAGTTTAGACACTAGGAGAAGATGAGGAACACACCCATTATCAAGAAATCACATTAGGATTCTCTTTTTAACCTGTTCCTTAAAACACTAGTGCTTAGGAAATCTATTGGAGGCAGAAGCAGTCAAGGGTAGCTTAGGGTTAGGGTTAGGGTTAGGGTTAGGGTTAGCTTTAGGGTACGGTTAGGGTACGGGTTCGGGTACGGGTTCGGGTACGGCGTAGGGTATGGGTTAGGGTTAGGGTTAGGGTTAGTTTGAGGGTTAGGGCTCGGTTTAGGGTACGGGTTAGGATTAGGGTACGTGTTAGGGTTAGGGTACGCGTTAGGGTTAGGGTAGTTATTAAACCTATCCCACTCTCTAGATACCCCTTAGCACGTCAAGGAATATTATTTGGGTGTCCAGCCATGGAGAAGTGTTTAGACACTAGGAGAAGATAGGGAACACACCCATTATCAAGAAATCACATTAGGATTCTCTTTTTAACCTGTTCCTTAAAACACTAGTGCTTAGGAAATCTATTGGAGGCAGAAGCATTCAAGGGTAGCTTAGGGTTAGGGTTAGGTTTAGGGTTAGGGTTAGGGTTAGGGTACGGCTTAGGGTACGGTTTCGGGTACGGGTTCGTGTACGGCGTAGGGTATGGGTTAGGGTTAGGGTTAGTTTGAAGGTTAGGGCTCGGTTTAGGGTACGGGTTAGGATTAGGGTTCGTGTTAGGGTTAGGGTAGGGGTTAGGGTTAGGGTACGCGTTAGGGTTAGGGTAGTTATTAAACCTATCCCACTCTCTAGATACCCTTTAGCACGTCAAGGAATATTATTTGGGGGTCCAGCCATGGAGAAGAGTTTAGACACTAGGAGAAGATAAGGAACACACCCATTATCAAGAAATCACATTAGGATTCTCTTTTTAACCTGTTCCTTAAAACACTAGTGCTTAGGAAATCTATTGGAGGCAGAAGCAGTCAAGGGTAGCTTAGGGTTAGGGTTAGGGTTAGGGTACGGCTTAGGGTACGGGTTCGGGTACGGGTTCGGGTACGGGTTCTGGTACAGCGTAGGGTATGGGTTAGGTTTAGGGTTAGTGTTAGTTTGAGGGTTAGGGCTCGGTTTAGGTTACGGGTTAGGATTAGGGTACGTGTTAGGGTTAGGGTAGGGTTAGGGTTAGGGTACGCGTTAGGGTTAGGGTAGTTATTAAACCTATCCCACTCTCTAGATACCCCTTAGCACGTCAAGGAATATTATTTGGGGGTCCAGCCATGGAGAAGAGTTTAGACACTAGGAGAAGATAAGGAACACACCCATTATCAAGAAATCACATTAGGATTCTCTTTTTAACCTGTTCCTTAAAACACTAGTGCTTAGGAAATCTATTGGAGGCAGAAGCAGTCAAGGGTAGCTTAGGGTTAGGGTTAGGGTTAGGGTACGGCTTAGGGTACGGGTTCAGGTACGGGTTCGGGTACGGCGTAGGGTATGGGTTAGGGTTAGGGTTAGGGTTAGTTTGAGGGTTAGGGCTCGGTTTAGGTTACGGGTTAGGATTAGGGTACGTGTTAGGGTTAGGGTAGGGGTTAGGGTTAGGGTACGCGTTAGGGTTAGGGTAGTTATTAAACCTATCCCACTCTCTAGATACCCCTTAGCACGTCAAGGAATATTATTTGGGGGTCCAGCCATGGAGAAGAGTTTAGACACTAGGAGAAGATGAGGAACACACCCATTATCAAGAAATCACATTAGGATTCTCTTTTTAACCTGTTCCTTAAAACACTAGTGCTTAGGAAATCTATTGGAGGCAGAAGCAGTCAAGGGTAGCTTAGGGTTAGGGTTAGGGTTAGGGTTAGGGTTAGCTTTAGGGTACGGCTTAGGGTATGGGTTCGGGTACGGGTTCGGGTACGGCGTAGGGTATGGGTTAGGGTTAGGTTTAGGGTTTGTTTGATGGTTAGGGCTCGGTTTAGGGTACGGGTTAGGATTAGGGTACGTGTTAGGGTTAGGGTACGCGTTAGGGTTAGGGTAGTTATTAAACCTATCCCACTCTCTAGATACCCCTTAGCACGTCAAGGAATATTATTTGGGTGTCCAGCCATGGAGAAGAGTTTAGACACTAGGAGAAGATAAGGAACACACCCATTATCAAGAAATCACATTAGGATTCTCTTTTTAACCTGTTCCTTAAAATACTAGTGCTTAGGAAATCTATTGGAGGCAGAAGCAGTCAAGGGTAGCTTAGGGTTAGGGTTAGGTTTAGGGTTAGGGTTAGGGTTTGGGTACGGCTTAGGGTACGGTTTCGGGTACGGGTTCGTGTATGGCGTAGGTTATGGGTTAGGGTTAGGGTTAGTTTGAAGGTTAGGGCTCGGTTTAGGGTACGGGTTAGGATTAGGGTACGTGTTAGGGTTAGGGTAGGGGTTAGGGTTAGGGTACGCGTTAGGGTTAGGGTAGTTATTAAACCTCTCCCACTCTCTAGATACCCCTTAGCACGTCAAGGAATATTATTTGGGGGTCCAGCCATGGAGAAGAGTTTAGACACTAGGAGAAGATGAGGAACACACCCATTATCAAGAAATCACATTAGGATTCTCTTTTTAACCTGTTCCTTAAAACATTAGTGCTTAGGAAATCTATTGGAGGCAGAAGCAGTCAAGGGTAGCTTAAAGTTAGGGTTTGGGTTAGGGTACGGCTTAGGGTACGGGTTCGGGTACGGGTTCGGGTACGGGTTTGGGTATGGCATGCGATATGGGTTAGGGTTAGGGTTAGGGTTAGTTTGAGGGTTAGGGCTCGGTGTAGGGTACGGGTTAGGATTAGGGTACGTGTTAGGGTTAGGGTAGGGGTTAGGGTTAGGGTACGCGTTAGGGTTAGGGTAGTTATTAAACCTATCCCACTCTCTAGATACCCCTTAGCACGTCAAGGAATATTATTTGGGTGTCCAGCCATGGAGAAGAGTTTAGACACTAGGAGAAGATAAGGAACACACCCATTATCAAGAAATCACATTAGGATTCTCTTTTTAACCTGTTCCTTAAAACACTAGTGCTTAGGAAATCTATTGGAGGCAGAAGCAGTCAAGGGTAGCTTAGGGTTAGGGTTAGGTTTAGGGTTAGGGTTAGGGTTAGGGTACGGCTTAGGGTACGGTTTCGGGTACGGGTTCGTGTACGGCGTAGGGTATGGGTTAGGGTTAGGGTTAGTTTGAAGGTTAGGGCTCGGTTTAGGTTAGGGTTAGGGTTAGGGTTAGGGTACGGCTTAGGGTACGGGTTCGGGTACGGGTTCGGGTACGGGTTCGGGTACGGCGTAGGGTATGGGTTAGGTTTAGGGTTAGGGTTAGTTTGAGGGTTAGGGCTCGGTTTAGGTTACGGGTTAGGATTAGGGTACGTGTTAGGGTTAGGGTAGGGGTTAGGGTTAGGGTACGCGTTAGGGTTAGGGTAGTTATTAAACCTATCCCACTCTCTAGATACCCTTTAGCACGTCAAGGAATATTATTTGGGGGTCCAGCCATGGAGAAGAGTTTAGACACTAGGAGAAGATAAGGAACACACCCATTATCAATAAATCACATTAGGATTCTCTTTTTAACCTGTTCCTTAAAACACTAGTGCTTAGGAAATCTATTGGAGGCAGAAGCAGTCAAGGGTAGCTTAGGGTTAGGGTTTGGGTTAGGGTACGGCTTAGGGTACGGGTTCGGGTACGGGTTCGGGTACGGGTTTGGGTATTGCGTACGATATGGGTTAGGGTTAGGGTTAGGGTTAGTTTGAGGGTTAGGGCTCGGTGTAGGGTACGGGTTAGGATTAGGGTACGTGTTAGGGTTAGGGTAGGGTTTAGGGTTAGGGTACGCGTTAGGGTTAGGGTAGTTATTAAACCTATCCCACTCCCTAGATACCCCTTAGCACGTCAAGGAATATTATTTGGGGGTCCAGCCATGGAGAAGAGTTTAGACAGTAGGAGAAGATAAGGAACACACCCATTATCCTGAAATCACATTAGGATTCTCTTTTTAACCTGTTCCTTAATACACTAGTGCTTAGGAAATCTATTGGAGGCAGAAGCAGTCAAGGGTAGCTTAGGGTTAGGGTTAGGTTTAGGTTTAGGGTTAGGGTTACGGTTAGGGTTAGGGTACGGCTTAGTGTACGGGTTCGGGTACGGGTTCGGGTATGGCGTAAGGTATGGGTTAGGGTTAGGGTTAGGGTTAGTTTGAGGGTTAGGGCTCGGTTTAGGTTACGGGTTAAGATTAGGGTACGTCTTAGGGTTAGGGTAGGGGTTACGGTTAGGGTACGCGTTAGGGTTAGGGTAGTTATTAAACCTATCCCACTCCCTAGATAGCCCTTAGCACGTCAAGGAATATTATTTGGGGGTCCAGCCATGGAGAAGAGTTTAGACACTAGGAGAAGATGAGGAACACACCCATTATCAAGAAATCACATTAGGATTCTCTTTTTAACCTGTTCCTTAAAACACTAGTGCTTAGGAAATCTATTGGAGGCAGAAGCAGTCAAGGGTAGCTTAGGGTTAGGGTTAGGGTTAGGGTTAGGGTTAGCTTTAGGGTACGGTTAGGGTACGGGTTCGGGTACGGGTTCGGGTACGGCGTAGGGTATGGTTTAGGGTTAGGGTTAGGGTTAGTTTGAGGGTTAGGGCTCGGTTTAGGGTACGGGTTAGGATTAGGGTACGTGTTAGGGTTAGGGTACGCGTTAGGGTTAGGGTAGTTATTAAACCTATCCCACTCTCTAGATACCCCTTAGCACGTCAAGGAATATTATTTGGGTGTCCAGCCATGGAGAAGTGTTTAGACACTAGGAGAAGATAGGGAACACACCCATTATCAAGAAATCACATTAGGATTCTCTTTTTAACCTGTTCCTTAAAACACTAGTGCTTAGGAAATCTATTGGAGGCAGAAGCATTCAAGGGTAGCTTAGGGTTAGGGTTAGGTTTAGGGTTAGGGTTAGGGTTAGGGTACGGCTTAGGGTACGGTTTCGGGTACGGGTTCGTGTACGGCGTAGGGTATGGGTTAGGGTTAGGGTTAGTTTGAAGGTTAGGGCTCGGTTTAGGGTACGGGTTAGGATTAGGGTTCGTGTTAGGGTTAGGGTAGGGGTTAGGGTTAGGGTACGCGTTAGGGTTAGGGTAGTTATTAAACCTATCCCACTCTCTAGATACCCTTTAGCACGTCAAGGAATATTATTTGGGGGTCCAGCCATGGAGAAGAGTTTAGACACTAGGAGAAGATAAGGAACACACCCATTATCAAGAAATCACATTAGGATTCTCTTTTTAACCTGTTCCTTAAAACACTAGTGCTTAGGAAATCTATTGGAGGCAGAAGCAGTCAAGGGTAGCTTAGGGTTAGGGTTAGGGTTAGGGTACGGCTTAGGGTACGGGTTCGGGTACGGGTTCGGGTACGGGTTCTGGTACAGCGTAGGGTATGGGTTAGGTTTAGGGTTAGTGTTAGTTTGAGGGTTAGGGCTCGGTTTAGGTTACGGGTTAGGATTAGGGTACGTGTTAGGGTTAGGGTAGGGTTAGGGTTAGGGTACGCGTTAGGGTTAGGGTAGTTATTAAACCTATCCCACTCTCTAGATACCCCTTAGCACGTCAAGGAATATTATTTGGGGGTCCAGCCATGGAGAAGAGTTTAGACACTAGGAGAAGATAAGGAACACACCCATTATCAAGAAATCACATTAGGATTCTCTTTTTAACCTGTTCCTTAAAACACTAGTGCTTAGGAAATCTATTGGAGGCAGAAGCAGTCAAGGGTAGCTTAGGGTTAGGGTTAGGGTTAGGGTACGGCTTAGGGTACGGGTTCAGGTACGGGTTCGGGTACGGCGTAGGGTATGGGTTAGGGTTAGGGTTAGGGTTAGTTTGAGGGTTAGGGCTCGGTTTAGGTTACGGGTTAGGATTAGGGTACGTGTTAGGGTTAGGGTAGGGGTTAGGGTTAGGGTACGCGTTAGGGTTAGGGTAGTTATTAAACCTATCCCACTCTCTAGATACCCCTTAGCACGTCAAGGAATATTATTTGGGGGTCCAGCCATGGAGAAGAGTTTAGACACTAGGAGAAGATGAGGAACACACCCATTATCAAGAAATCACATTAGGATTCTCTTTTTAACCTGTTCCTTAAAACACTAGTGCTTAGGAAATCTATTGGAGGCAGAAGCAGTCAAGGGTAGCTTAGGGTTAGGGTTAGGGTTAGGGTTAGGGTTAGCTTTAGGGTACGGCTTAGGGTATGGGTTCGGGTACGGGTTCGGGTACGGCGTAGGGTATGTGTTAGGGTTAGGTTTAGGGTTTGTTTGATGGTTAGGGCTCGGTTTAGGGTACGGGTTAGGATTAGGGTACGTGTTAGGGTTAGGGTACGCGTTAGGGTTAGGGTAGTTATTAAACCTATCCCACTCTCTAGATACCCCTTAGCACGTCAAGGAATATTATTTGGGTGTCCAGCCATGGAGAAGAGTTTAGACACTAGGAGAAGATAAGGAACACACCCATTATCAAGAAATCACATTAGGATTCTCTTTTTAACCTGTTCCTTAAAATACTAGTGCTTAGGAAATCTATTGGAGGCAGAAGCAGTCAAGGGTAGCTTAGGGTTAGGGTTAGGTTTAGGGTTAGGGTTAGGGTTTGGGTACGGCTTAGGGTACGGTTTCGGGTACGGGTTCGTGTATGGCGTAGGTTATGGGTTAGGGTTAGGGTTAGTTTGAAGGTTAGGGCTCGGTTTAGGGTACGGGTTAGGATTAGGGTACGTGTTAGGGTTAGGGTAGGGGTTAGGGTTAGGGTACGCGTTAGGGTTAGGGTAGTTATTAAACCTATCCCACTCTCTAGATACCCCTTAGCACGTCAAGGAATATTATTTGGGGGTCCAGCCATGGAGAAGAGTTTAGACACTAGGAGAAGATGAGGAACACACCCATTATCAAGAAATCACATTAGGATTCTCTTTTTAACCTGTTCCTTAAAACACTAGTGCTTAGGAAATCTATTGGAGGCAGAAGCAGTCAAGGGTAGCTTAGGGTTAGGGTTAGGTTTAGGGTTAGGGTTAGGGTTAGGGTACGGCTTAGGGTACGGTTTCGGGTACGGGTTCGTGTATGGCGTAGGGTATGGGTTAGGGTTAGGGTTAGTTTGAAGGTTAGGGCTCGGTTTAGGGTACGGGTTAGGATTAGGGTACGTGTTAGGGTTAGGGTAGGGGTTAGGGTTAGGGTACGCGTTAGGGTTAGGGTAGTTATTAAACCTATCCCACTCTCTAGATACCCCTTAGCACGTCAAGGAATATTATTTGGGGGTCCAGCCATGGAGAAGAGTTTAGACACTAGGAGAAGATGAGGAACACACCCATTATCAAGAAATCACATTAGGATTCTCTTTTTAACCTGTTCCTTAAAACATTAGTGCTTAGGAAATCTATTGGAGGCAGAAGCATTCAAGGGTAGCTTAAAGTTAGGGTTTGGGTTAGGGTACGGCTTAGGGTACGGGTTCGGGTACGGGTTCGGGTACGGGTTTGGGTATGGCATACGATATGGGTTAGGGTTAGGGTTAGGGTTAGTTTGAGGGTTAGGGCTCGGTGTAGGGTACGGGTTAGGATTAGGGTACGTGTTAGGGTTAGGGTAGGGGTTAGGGTTAGGGTACGCGTTAGGGTTAGGGTAGTTATTAAACCTATCCCACTCTCTAGATACCCCTTAGCACGTCAAGGAATATTATTTGGGTGTCCAGCCATGGAGAAGAGTTTAGACACTAGGAGAAGATAAGGAACACACCCATTATCAAGAAATCACATTAGGATTCTCTTTTTAACCTGTTCCTTAAAACACTAGTGCTTAGGAAATCTATTGGAGGCAGAAGCAGTCAAGGGTAGCTTAGGGTTAGGGTTAGGTTTAGGGTTAGGGTTAGGGTTAGGGTACGGCTTAGGGTACGGTTTCGGGTACGGGTTCGTGTACGGCGTAGGGTATGGGTTAGGGTTAGGGTTAGTTTGAAGGTTAGGGCTCGGTTTAGGTTACGGGTTAGGATTAGGGTACGTGTTAGGGTTAGGGTACGGGTTAGGGTTAGGGTACGCGTTAGGGTTAGGGTAGTTATTAAACCTATCCCACTCTCTAGATACCCCTTAGCACGTCAAGGAATATTATTTGGGGGTCCAGCCATGGAGAAGAGTTTAGACACTAGGAGAAGATAAGGAACACACCCATTATCAAGAAATCACATTAGGATTCTCTTTTTAACCTGTTCCTTAAAACACTAGTGCTTAGGAAATCTATTGGAGGCAGAAGCAGTCAAGGGTAGCTTAGGGTTAGGGTTAGGGTTAGGGTACGGCTTAGGGTACGGGTTCGGGTACGGGTTCGGGTACGGGTTCGGGTACGGCGTAGGGTATGGGTTAGGTTTAGGGTTAGGGTTAGTTTGAGGGTTAGGGCTCGGTTTAGGTTACGGGTTAGGATTAGGGTACGTGTTAGGGTTAGGGTAGGGGTTAGGGTTAGGGTACGCGTTAGGGTTAGGGTAGTTATTAAACCTATCCCACTCTCTAGATACCCTTTAGCACGTCAAGGAATATTATTTGGGGGTCCAGCCATGGAGAAGAGTTTAGACACTAGGAGAAGATAAGGAACACACCCATTATCAATAAATCACATTAGGATTCTCTTTTTAACCTGTTCCTTAAAACACTAGTGCTTAGGAAATCTATTGGAGGCAGAAGCAGTCAAGGGTAGCTTAGGGTTAGGGTTTGGGTTAGGGTACGGCTTAGGGTACGGGTTCGGGTACGGGTTCGGGTACGGGTTTGGGTATTGCGTACGATATGGGTTAGGGTTAGGGTTAGGGTTAGTTTGAGGGTTAGGGCTCGGTGTAGGGTACGGGTTAGGATTAGGGTACGTGTTAGGGTTAGGGTAGGGTTTAGGGTTAGGGTACGCGTTAGGGTTAGGGTAGTTATTAAACCTATCCCACTCCCTAGATACCCCTTAGCACGTCAAGGAATATTATTTGGGGGTCCAGCCATGGAGAAGAGTTTAGACAGTAGGAGAAGATAAGGAACACACCCATTATCCTGAAATCACATTAGGATTCTCTTTTTAACCTGTTCCTTAATACACTAGTGCTTAGGAAATCTATTGGAGGCAGAAGCAGTCAAGGGTAGCTTAGGGTTAGGGTTAGGTTTAGGTTTAGGGTTAGGGTTACGGTTAGGGTTAGGGTACGGCTTAGTGTACGGGTTCGGGTACGGGTTCGGGTATGGCGTAAGGTATGGGTTAGGGTTAGGGTTAGGGTTAGTTTGAGGGTTAGGGCTCGGTTTAGGTTACGGGTTAAGATTAGGGTACGTCTTAGGGTTAGGGTAGGGGTTACGGTTAGGGTACGCGTTAGGGTTAGGGTAGTTATTAAACCTATCCCACTCCCTAGATAGCCCTTAGCACGTCAAGGAATATTATTTGGGGGTCCAGCCATGGAGAAGAGTTTAGACACTAGGAGAAGATGAGGAACACACCCATTATCAAGAAATCACATTAGGATTCTCTTTTTAACCTGTTCCTTAAAACACTAGTGCTTAGGAAATCTATTGGAGGCAGAAGCAGTCAAGGGTAGCTTAGGGTTAGGGTTAGGGTTAGGGTTAGGGTTAGCTTTAGGGTACGGTTAGGGTACGGGTTCGGGTACGGGTTCGGGTACGGCGTAGGGTATGGTTTAGGGTTAGGGTTAGGGTTAGTTTGAGGGTTAGGGCTCGGTTTAGGGTACGGGTTAGGATTAGGGTACGTGTTAGGGTTAGGGTACGCGTTAGGGTTAGGGTAGTTATTAAACCTATCCCACTCTCTAGATACCCCTTAGCACGTCAAGGAATATTATTTGGGTGTCCAGCCATGGAGAAGTGTTTAGACACTAGGAGAAGATAGGGAACACACCCATTATCAAGAAATCACATTAGGATTCTCTGTTTAACCTGTTCCTTAAAACACTAGTGCTTAGGAAATCTATTGGAGGCAGAAGCATTCAAGGGTAGCTTAGGGTTAGGGTTAGGTTTAGGGTTAGGGTTAGGGTTAGGGTACGGCTTAGGGTACGGTTTCGGGTACGGGTTCGTGTACGGCGTAGGGTATGGGTTAGGGTTAGGGTTAGTTTGAAGGTTAGGGCTCGGTTTAGGGTACGGGTTAGGATTAGGGTTCGTGTTAGGGTTAGGGTAGGGGTTAGGGTTAGGGTACGCGTTAGGGTTAGGGTAGTTATTAAACCTATCCCACTCTCTAGATACCCTTTAGCACGTCAAGGAATATTATTTGGGGGTCCAGCCATGGAGAAGAGTTTAGACACTAGGAGAAGATAAGGAACACACCCATTATCAATAAATCACATTAGGATTCTCTTTTTAACCTGTTCCTTAAAACACTAGTGCTTAGGAAATCTATTGGAGGCAGAAGCAGTCAAGGGTAGCTTAGGGTTAGGGTTAGGGTTAGGGTACGGCTTAGGGTACGGGTTCGGGTACGGGTTCGTGTACGGCGTAGGGTATGGGTTAGGGTTAGGGTTAGGGTTAGTTTGAAGGTTAGGGCTCGGTTTAGGGTACGGGTTAGGATTAGGGTTCGTGTTAGGGTTAGGGTAGGGGTTAGGGTTAGGGTACGCGTTAGGGTTAGGGTAGTTATTAAACCTATCCCACTCCCTAGATACCCCTTAGCACGTCAAGGAATATTATTTGGGGGTCCAGCCATGGAGAAGAGTTTAGACAGTAGGAGAAGATAAGGAACACACCCATTATCCTGAAATCACATTAGGATTCTCTTCTTAACCTGTTCCTTAATACACTAGTGCTTAGGAAATCTATTGGAGGCAGAAGCAGTGAAGGGTAGCTTAGGGTTAGGGTTAGGTTTAGGTTTAGGGTTAGGGTTAGGGTTAGGGTTAGGGTACGGCTTAGTGTACGGGTTCGGGTACGGGTTCGGGTATGGCGTAGGGTATGGGTTAGGGTTAGGGTTAGGGTTAGTTTGAGGGTTAGGGCTCGGTTTAGGTTACGGGTTAGGATTAGGGTACGTCTTAGGGTTAGGGTAGGGGTTAGGGTTAGGGTACGCGTTAGGGTTAGGGTAGTTATTAAACCTATCCCACTCTCTAGATAACCCTTAGCACGTCAAGGAATATTATTTGGGGGTCCAGCCATGGAGAAGAGTTTAGACACTAGGAGAAGATGAGGAACACACCCATTATCAAGAAATCACATTAGGATTCTATTTTTAACCTCTTCCTTAAAACACTAGTGCTTAGGAAATCTATTGGAGGCAGAAGTAGTCAAGGGTAGCTTAGGGTTAGGGTTAGGGTTAGGGTTAGGGTTAGCTTTAGGGTACGGCTTAGGGTACGGGTTCAGGTACGGGTTCGGGTACGGCGTAAGGTATGGGTTAGGGATAGGTTTAGGGTTAGTTTGAGGGTTAGGGCTCGGTTTAGGGTACGGGTTAGGATTAGGGTACGTGTTAGGGTTAGGGTACGCGTTAGGGTTAGGGTACGCGTTAGGGTTAGGGTAGTTATTAAACCTATCCCACTCTCTAGATACCCCTTAGCACGTCAAGGAATATTATTTGGGGGTCCAGCCATGGAGAAGAGTTTAGACACTAGGAGAAGATAAGGAACACACCCATTATCAAGAAATCACATTAGGATTCTCTTTTTAACCTGTTCCTTAAAACACTAGTGCTTAGGAAATCTATTGGAGGCAGAAGCAGTCAAGGGTAGCTTAGGGTTAGGGTTAGGGTTAGGGTACGGCTTAGGGTACGGGTTCGGGTACGGGTTCGTGTACGGCGTAGGGTATGGGTTAGGGTTAGTGTTAGGGTTAGTTTGAAGGTTAGGGCTCGGTTTAGGGTACGGGTTAGGATTAGGGTTCGTGTTAGGGTTAGGGTAGGGGTTAGGGTTAGGGTACGCGTTAGGGTTAGGGTAGTTATTAAACCTATCCCACTCCCTAGATACCCCTTAGCACGTCAAGGAATATTATTTGGGGGTCCAGCCATGGAGAAGAGTTTAGACAGTAGGAGAAGATAAGGAACACACCCATTATCCTGAAATCACATTAGGATTCTCTTTTTAACCTGCTCCTTAATACACTAGTGCTTAGGAAATCTATTGGAGGCAGAAGCAGTGAAGGGTAGCTTAGGGTTAGGGTTAGGTTTAGGTTTAGGGTTAGGGTTAGGGTTAGGGTTAGGGTTAGGGTTAGGGTACGGCTTAGTGTACGGGTTCGGGTACGGGTTCGGGTATGGCGTAGGGTATGGGTTAGGGTTAGGGTTAGTTTGAAGGTTAGGGCTCGGTTTAGGGTACGGGTTAGGATTAGGGTACGTGTTAGGGTTAGGGTAGGGGTTAGGGTTAGGGTACGCGTTAGGGTTAGGGTAGTTATTAAACCTATCCCACTCTCTAGATACCCCTTAGCACGTCAAGGAATATTATTTGGGGGTCCAGCCATGGAGAAGAGTTTAGACACTAGGAGAAGATGAGGAACACACCCATTATCAAGAAATCACATTAGGATTCTCTTTTTAACCTGTTCCTTAAAACACTAGTGCTTAGGAAATCTATTGGAGGCAGAAGCAGTCAAGGGTAGCTTAGGGTTAGGGTTAGGGTTAGGGTTAGGGTTAGCTTTAGGGTACGGCTTAGGGTATGGGTTCGGGTACGGGTTCGGGTACGGCGTAGGGTATGTGTTAGGGTTAGGTTTAGGGTTTGTTTGATGGTTAGGGCTCGGTTTAGGGTACGGGTTAGGATTAGGGTACGTGTTAGGGTTAGGGTACGCGTTAGGGTTAGGGTAGTTATTAAACCTATCCCACTCTCTAGATACCCCTTAGCACGTCAAGGAATATTATTTGGGTGTCCAGCCATGGAGAAGAGTTTAGACACTAGGAGAAGATAAGGAACACACCCATTATCAAGAAATCACATTAGGATTCTCTTTTTAACCTGTTCCTTAAAATACTAGTGCTTAGGAAATCTATTGGAGGCAGAAGCAGTCAAGGGTAGCTTAGGGTTAGGGTTAGGTTTAGGGTTAGGGTTAGGGTTTGGGTACGGCTTAGGGTACGGTTTCGGGTACGGGTTCGTGTATGGCGTAGGTTATGGGTTAGGGTTAGGGTTAGTTTGAAGGTTAGGGCTCGGTTTAGGGTACGGGTTAGGATTAGGGTACGTGTTAGGGTTAGGGTAGGGGTTAGGGTTAGGGTACGCGTTAGGGTTAGGGTAGTTATTAAACCTATCCCACTCTCTAGATACCCCTTAGCACGTCAAGGAATATTATTTGGGGGTCCAGCCATGGAGAAGAGTTTAGACACTAGGAGAAGATGAGGAACACACCCATTATCAAGAAATCACATTAGGATTCTCTTTTTAACCTGTTCCTTAAAACACTAGTGCTTAGGAAATCTATTGGAGGCAGAAGCAGTCAAGGGTAGCTTAGGGTTAGGGTTAGGTTTAGGGTTAGGGTTAGGGTTAGGGTACGGCTTAGGGTACGGTTTCGGGTACGGGTTCGTGTATGGCGTAGGGTATGGGTTAGGGTTAGGGTTAGTTTGAAGGTTAGGGCTCGGTTTAGGGTACGGGTTAGGATTAGGGTACGTGTTAGGGTTAGGGTAGGGGTTAGGGTTAGGGTACGCGTTAGGGTTAGGGTAGTTATTAAACCTATCCCACTCTCTAGATACCCCTTAGCACGTCAAGGAATATTATTTGGGGGTCCAGCCATGGAGAAGAGTTTAGACACTAGGAGAAGATGAGGAACACACCCATTATCAAGAAATCACATTAGGATTCTCTTTTTAACCTGTTCCTTAAAACATTAGTGCTTAGGAAATCTATTGGAGGCAGAAGCAGTCAAGGGTAGCTTAAAGTTAGGGTTTGGGTTAGGGTACGGCTTAGGGTACGGGTTCGGGTACGGGTTCGGGTACGGGTTTGGGTATGGCATACGATATGGGTTAGGGTTAGGGTTAGGGTTAGTTTGAGGGTTAGGGCTCGGTGTAGGGTACGGGTTAGGATTAGGGTACGTGTTAGGGTTAGGGTAGGGGTTAGGGTTAGGGTACGCGTTAGGGTTAGGGTAGTTATTAAACCTATCCCACTCTCTAGATACCCCTTAGCACGTCAAGGAATATTATTTGGGTGTCCAGCCATGGAGAAGAGTTTAGACACTAGGAGAAGATAAGGAACACACCCATTATCAAGAAATCACATTAGGATTCTCTTTTTAACCTGTTCCTTAAAACACTAGTGCTTAGGAAATCTATTGGAGGCAGAAGCAGTCAAGGGTAGCTTAGGGTTAGGGTTAGGTTTAGGGTTAGGGTTAGGGTTAGGGTACGGCTTAGGGTACGGTTTCGGGTACGGGTTCGTGTACGGCGTAGGGTATGGGTTAGGGTTAGGGTTAGTTTGAAGGTTAGGGCTCGGTTTAGGTTACGGGTTAGGATTAGGGTACGTGTTAGGGTTAGGGTACGGGTTAGGGTTAGGGTACGCGTTAGGGTTAGGGTAGTTATTAAACCTATCCCACTCTCTAGATACCCCTTAGCACGTCAAGGAATATTATTTGGGGGTCCAGCCATGGAGAAGAGTTTAGACACTAGGAGAAGATAAGGAACACACCCATTATCAAGAAATCACATTAGGATTCTCTTTTTAACCTGTTCCTTAAAACACTAGTGCTTAGGAAATCTATTGGAGGCAGAAGCAGTCAAGGGTAGCTTAGGGTTAGGGTTAGGGTTAGGGTACGGCTTAGGGTACGGGTTCGGGTACGGGTTCGGGTACGGGTTCGGGTACGGCGTAGGGTATGGGTTAGGTTTAGGGTTAGGGTTAGTTTGAGGGTTAGGGCTCGGTTTAGGTTACGGGTTAGGATTAGGGTACGTGTTAGGGTTAGGGTAGGGGTTAGGGTTAGGGTACGCGTTAGGGTTAGGGTAGTTATTAAACCTATCCCACTCTCTAGATACCCTTTAGCACGTCAAGGAATATTATTTGGGGGTCCAGCCATGGAGAAGAGTTTAGACACTAGGAGAAGATAAGGAACACACCCATTATCAATAAATCACATTAGGATTCTCTTTTTAACCTGTTCCTTAAAACACTAGTGCTTAGGAAATCTATTGGAGGCAGAAGCAGTCAAGGGTAGCTTAGGGTTAGGGTTTGGGTTAGGGTACGGCTTAGGGTACGGGTTCGGGTACGGGTTCGGGTACGGGTTTGGGTATTGCGTACGATATGGGTTAGGGTTAGGGTTAGGGTTAGTTTGAGGGTTAGGGCTCGGTGTAGGGTACGGGTTAGGATTAGGGTACGTGTTAGGGTTAGGGTAGGGTTTAGGGTTAGGGTACGCGTTAGGGTTAGGGTAGTTATTAAACCTATCCCACTCCCTAGATACCCCTTAGCACGTCAAGGAATATTATTTGGGGGTCCAGCCATGGAGAAGAGTTTAGACAGTAGGAGAAGATAAGGAACACACCCATTATCCTGAAATCACATTAGGATTCTCTTTTTAACCTGTTCCTTAATACACTAGTGCTTAGGAAATCTATTGGAGGCAGAAGCAGTCAAGGGTAGCTTAGGGTTAGGGTTAGGTTTAGGTTTAGGGTTAGGGTTACGGTTAGGGTTAGGGTACGGCTTAGTGTACGGGTTCGGGTACGGGTTCGGGTATGGCGTAAGGTATGGGTTAGGGTTAGGGTTAGGGTTAGTTTGAGGGTTAGGGCTCGGTTTAGGTTACGGGTTAAGATTAGGGTACGTCTTAGGGTTAGGGTAGGGGTTACGGTTAGGGTACGCGTTAGGGTTAGGGTAGTTATTAAACCTATCCCACTCCCTAGATAGCCCTTAGCACGTCAAGGAATATTATTTGGGGGTCCAGCCATGGAGAAGAGTTTAGACACTAGGAGAAGATGAGGAACACACCCATTATCAAGAAATCACATTAGGATTCTCTTTTTAACCTGTTCCTTAAAACACTAGTGCTTAGGAAATCTATTGGAGGCAGAAGCAGTCAAGGGTAGCTTAGGGTTAGGGTTAGGGTTAGGGTTAGGGTTAGCTTTAGGGTACGGTTAGGGTACGGGTTCGGGTACGGGTTCGGGTACGGCGTAGGGTATGGTTTAGGGTTAGGGTTAGGGTTAGTTTGAGGGTTAGGGCTCGGTTTAGGGTACGGGTTAGGATTAGGGTACGTGTTAGGGTTAGGGTACGCGTTAGGGTTAGGGTAGTTATTAAACCTATCCCACTCTCTAGATACCCCTTAGCACGTCAAGGAATATTATTTGGGTGTCCAGCCATGGAGAAGTGTTTAGACACTAGGAGAAGATAGGGAACACACCCATTATCAAGAAATCACATTAGGATTCTCTGTTTAACCTGTTCCTTAAAACACTAGTGCTTAGGAAATCTATTGGAGGCAGAAGCATTCAAGGGTAGCTTAGGGTTAGGGTTAGGTTTAGGGTTAGGGTTAGGGTTAGGGTACGGCTTAGGGTACGGTTTCGGGTACGGGTTCGTGTACGGCGTAGGGTATGGGTTAGGGTTAGGGTTAGTTTGAAGGTTAGGGCTCGGTTTAGGGTACGGGTTAGGATTAGGGTTCGTGTTAGGGTTAGGGTAGGGGTTAGGGTTAGGGTACGCGTTAGGGTTAGGGTAGTTATTAAACCTATCCCACTCTCTAGATACCCTTTAGCACGTCAAGGAATATTATTTGGGGGTCCAGCCATGGAGAAGAGTTTAGACACTAGGAGAAGATAAGGAACACACCCATTATCAATAAATCACATTAGGATTCTCTTTTTAACCTGTTCCTTAAAACACTAGTGCTTAGGAAATCTATTGGAGGCAGAAGCAGTCAAGGGTAGCTTAGGGTTAGGGTTAGGGTTAGGGTACGGCTTAGGGTACGGGTTCGGGTACGGGTTCGTGTACGGCGTAGGGTATGGGTTAGGGTTAGGGTTAGGGTTAGTTTGAAGGTTAGGGCTCGGTTTAGGGTACGGGTTAGGATTAGGGTTCGTGTTAGGGTTAGGGTAGGGGTTAGGGTTAGGGTACGCGTTAGGGTTAGGGTAGTTATTAAACCTATCCCACTCCCTAGATACCCCTTAGCACGTCAAGGAATATTATTTGGGGGTCCAGCCATGGAGAAGAGTTTAGACAGTAGGAGAAGATAAGGAACACACCCATTATCCTGAAATCACATTAGGATTCTCTTCTTAACCTGTTCCTTAATACACTAGTGCTTAGGAAATCTATTGGAGGCAGAAGCAGTGAAGGGTAGCTTAGGGTTAGGGTTAGGTTTAGGTTTAGGGTTAGGGTTAGGGTTAGGGTTAGGGTACGGCTTAGTGTACGGGTTCGGGTACGGGTTCGGGTATGGCGTAGGGTATGGGTTAGGGTTAGGGTTAGGGTTAGTTTGAGGGTTAGGGCTCGGTTTAGGTTACGGGTTAGGATTAGGGTACGTCTTAGGGTTAGGGTAGGGGTTAGGGTTAGGGTACGCGTTAGGGTTAGGGTAGTTATTAAACCTATCCCACTCTCTAGATAACCCTTAGCACGTCAAGGAATATTATTTGGGGGTCCAGCCATGGAGAAGAGTTTAGACACTAGGAGAAGATGAGGAACACACCCATTATCAAGAAATCACATTAGGATTCTATTTTTAACCTCTTCCTTAAAACACTAGTGCTTAGGAAATCTATTGGAGGCAGAAGTAGTCAAGGGTAGCTTAGGGTTAGGGTTAGGGTTAGGGTTAGGGTTAGCTTTAGGGTACGGCTTAGGGTACGGGTTCAGGTACGGGTTCGGGTACGGCGTAAGGTATGGGTTAGGGATAGGTTTAGGGTTAGTTTGAGGGTTAGGGCTCGGTTTAGGGTACGGGTTAGGATTAGGGTACGTGTTAGGGTTAGGGTACGCGTTAGGGTTAGGGTACGCGTTAGGGTTAGGGTAGTTATTAAACCTATCCCACTCTCTAGATACCCCTTAGCACGTCAAGGAATATTATTTGGGGGTCCAGCCATGGAGAAGAGTTTAGACACTAGGAGAAGATAAGGAACACACCCATTATCAAGAAATCACATTAGGATTCTCTTTTTAACCTGTTCCTTAAAACACTAGTGCTTAGGAAATCTATTGGAGGCAGAAGCAGTCAAGGGTAGCTTAGGGTTAGGGTTAGGGTTAGGGTACGGCTTAGGGTACGGGTTCGGGTACGGGTTCGTGTACGGCGTAGGGTATGGGTTAGGGTTAGTGTTAGGGTTAGTTTGAAGGTTAGGGCTCGGTTTAGGGTACGGGTTAGGATTAGGGTTCGTGTTAGGGTTAGGGTAGGGGTTAGGGTTAGGGTACGCGTTAGGGTTAGGGTAGTTATTAAACCTATCCCACTCCCTAGATACCCCTTAGCACGTCAAGGAATATTATTTGGGGGTCCAGCCATGGAGAAGAGTTTAGACAGTAGGAGAAGATAAGGAACACACCCATTATCCTGAAATCACATTAGGATTCTCTTTTTAACCTGCTCCTTAATACACTAGTGCTTAGGAAATCTATTGGAGGCAGAAGCAGTGAAGGGTAGCTTAGGGTTAGGGTTAGGTTTAGGTTTAGGGTTAGGGTTAGGGTTAGGGTTAGGGTACGGCTTAGTGTACGGGTTCGGGTACGGGTTCGGGTATGGCGTAGGGTATGGGTTAGGGTTAGGGTTAGGGTTAGTTTGAGGGTTAGGGCTCGGTTTAGGTTACGGGTTAGGATTAGGGTACGTCTTAGGGTTAGGGTAGGGGTTAGGGTTAGGGTACGCGTTAGGGTTAGGGTAGTTATTAAACCTATCCCACTCTCTAGATAACCCTTAGCACGTCAAGGAATATTATTTGGGGGTCCAGCCATGGAGAAGAGTTTAGACACTAGGAGAAGATGAGGAACACACCCATTATCAAGAAATCACATTAGGATTCTCTTTTTAACCTGTTCCTTAAAACACTAGTGCTTAGGAAATCTATTGGAGGCAGAAGCAGTCAAGGGTAGCTTAGGGTTAGGGTTAGGGTTAGGGTTAGGGTTAGCTTTAGGGTACGGCTTAGGGTACGGGTTCGGGTACGGGTTCGGGTACGGCGTAGGGTATGGGTTAGGGTTAGGGTTAGGGTTAGTTTGAGGGTTAGGGCTCGGTTTAGGGTACGGGTTAGGATTAGTGTACGTGTTAGGGTTAGGGTACGCGTTAGGGTTAGGGTAGTTATTAAACCTATCCCACTCTCTAGATACCCCTTAGCACGTCAAGGAACATTATTTGGGTGTCCAGCCATGGAGAAGAGTTTAGACACTAGGAGAAGATAAGGAACACACCCATTATCAAGAAATTACATTAGGATTTTCTTTTTAACCTGTTCCTTAAAACACTAGTGCTTAGGAAATCTATTGGAGGCAGAAGCAGTCAAGGGTAGCTTAGGGTTAGGGTTAGGTTTAGGGTTAGGGTTAGGGTTAGGGTACGGCTTAGGGTACGGTTTCGGGTACGGGTTCGTGTATGGCGTAGGGTATGGGTTAGGGTTAGGGTTAGTTTGAAGGTTAGGGCTCGGTTTAGGGTACGGGTTAGGATTAGGGTACGTGTTAGGGTTAGGGTAGGGGTTAGGGTTAGGGTACGCGTTAGGGTTAGGGTAGTTATTAAACCTATCCCACTCTCTAGATACCCCTTAGCACGTCAAGGAATATTATTTGGGGGTCCAGCCATGGAGAAGAGTTTAGACAATAGGAGAAGATGAGGAACACACCCATTATCAAGAAATCACATTAGGATTCTCTTTTTAACCTGTTCCTTAAAACACTAGTGCTTAGGAAATCTATTGGAGGCAGAAGCAGTCAAGGGTAGCTTAGGGTTAGGGTTAGGGTTAGGGTTAGGGTTAGCTTTAGGGTACGGCTTAGGGTACGGGTTCGGGTACGGGTTCGGGTACGGCGTAGGGTATGGGTTAGGGTTAGGTTTAGGGTTTGTTTGATGGTTAGGGCTCGGTTTAGGGTACGGGTTAGGATTAGGGTACGTGTTAGGGTTGGGGTACGCGTTAGGGTTAGGGTAGTTATTAAACCTATCCCACTCTCTAGATACCCCTTAGCACGTCAAGGAATATTATTTGGGTGTCCAGCCATGGAGAAGAGTTTAGACACTAGGAGAAGATAAGGAACACACCCATTATCAAGAAATCACATTAGGATTCTCTTTTTAACCTGTTCCTTAAAACACTAGTGCTTAGGAAATCTATTGGAGGCAGAAGCAGTCAAGGGTAGCTTAGGGTTAGGGTTAGGTTTAGGGTTAGGGTTAGGGTTAGGGTACGGCTTAGGGTACGGTTTCGGGTACGGGTTCGTGTATGGCGTAGGGTATGGGTTAGGGTTAGGGTTAGTTTGAAGGTTAGGGCTCGGTTTAGGGTACGGGTTAGGATTAGGGTACGTGTTAGGGTTAGGGTAGGGTTTAGGGTTAGGGTACGCGTTAGGGTTAGGGTAGTTATTAAACCTACCCCACTCTCTAGATACCCCTTAGCACGTCAAGGAATATTATTTGGGGGTCCAGCCATGGAGAAGAGTTTAGACACTAGGAGAAGATGAGGAACACACCCATTATCAAGAAATCACATTAGGATTCTCTTTTTAACCTGTTCCTTAAAACACTAGTGCTTAGGAAATCTATTGGAGGCAGAAGCAGTCAAGGGTAGCTTAGGGTTAGGGTTAGGTTTAGGGTTAGGGTTAGGGTTAGGGTACGGCTTAGGGTACGGTTTCGGGTACGGGTTCGTGTATTTCGTAGGGTATGGGTTAGGGTTAGGGTTAGTTTGAAGGTTAGGGCTCGGTTTAGGGTACGGGTTAGGATTAGGGTACGTGTTAGGGTTAGGGTAGGGGTTAGGGTTAGGGTACGCGTTAGGGTTAGGGTCGTTATTAAACCTATCCCACTCTCTAGATACCCCTTAGCACGTCAAGGAATATTATTTGGGGGTCCAGCCATGGAGAAGAGTTTAGACACTAGGAGAAGATGAGGAACACACCCATTATCAATAAATCACATTAGGATTCTCTTTTTAACCTGTTCCTTAAAACACTAGTGCTTAGGAAATCTATTGGAGGCAGAAGCAGTCAAGGGTAGCTTAGGGTTAGGGTTTGGGTTAGGGTACGGCTTAGGGTACGGGTTCGGGTACGGGTTCGGGTACGGGTTTGGGTATTGCGTACGATATGGGTTAGGGTTAGGGTTAGGGTTAGTTTGAGGGTTAGGGCTCGGTGTAGGGTACGGGTTAGGATTAGGGTACGTGTTAGGGTTAGGGTAGGGTTTAGGGTTAGGGTACGCGTTAGGGTTAGGGTAGTTATTAAACCTATCCCACTCCCTAGATACCCCTTAGCACGTCAAGGAATATTATTTGGGGGTCCAGCCATGGAGAAGAGTTTAGACAGTAGGAGAAGATAAGGAACACACCCATTATCCTGAAATCACATTAGGATTCTCTTTTTAACCTGTTCCTTAATACACTAGTGCTTAGGAAATCTATTGGAGGCAGAAGCAGTCAAGGGTAGCTTAGGGTTAGGGTTAGGTTTAGGTTTAGGGTTAGGGTTACGGTTAGGGTTAGGGTACGGCTTAGTGTACGGGTTCGGGTACGGGTTCGGGTATGGCGTAAGGTATGGGTTAGGGTTAGGGTTAGGGTTAGTTTGAGGGTTAGGGCTCGGTTTAGGTTACGGGTTAAGATTAGGGTACGTCTTAGGGTTAGGGTAGGGGTTACGGTTAGGGTACGCGTTAGGGTTAGGGTAGTTATTAAACCTATCCCACTCCCTAGATAGCCCTTAGCACGTCAAGGAATATTATTTGGGGGTCCAGCCATGGAGAAGAGTTTAGACACTAGGAGAAGATGAGGAACACACCCATTATCAAGAAATCACATTAGGATTCTCTTTTTAACCTGTTCCTTAAAACACTAGTGCTTAGGAAATCTATTGGAGGCAGAAGCAGTCAAGGGTAGCTTAGGGTTAGGGTTAGGGTTAGGGTTAGGGTTAGCTTTAGGGTACGGTTAGGGTACGGGTTCGGGTACGGGTTCGGGTACGGCGTAGGGTATGGTTTAGGGTTAGGGTTAGGGTTAGTTTGAGGGTTAGGGCTCGGTTTAGGGTACGGGTTAGGATTAGGGTACGTGTTAGGGTTAGGGTACGCGTTAGGGTTAGGGTAGTTATTAAACCTATCCCACTCTCTAGATACCCCTTAGCACGTCAAGGAATATTATTTGGGTGTCCAGCCATGGAGAAGTGTTTAGACACTAGGAGAAGATAGGGAACACACCCATTATCAAGAAATCACATTAGGATTCTCTGTTTAACCTGTTCCTTAAAACACTAGTGCTTAGGAAATCTATTGGAGGCAGAAGCATTCAAGGGTAGCTTAGGGTTAGGGTTAGGTTTAGGGTTAGGGTTAGGGTTAGGGTACGGCTTAGGGTACGGTTTCGGGTACGGGTTCGTGTACGGCGTAGGGTATGGGTTAGGGTTAGGGTTAGTTTGAAGGTTAGGGCTCGGTTTAGGGTACGGGTTAGGATTAGGGTTCGTGTTAGGGTTAGGGTAGGGGTTAGGGTTAGGGTACGCGTTAGGGTTAGGGTAGTTATTAAACCTATCCCACTCTCTAGATACCCTTTAGCACGTCAAGGAATATTATTTGGGGGTCCAGCCATGGAGAAGAGTTTAGACACTAGGAGAAGATAAGGAACACACCCATTATCAATAAATCACATTAGGATTCTCTTTTTAACCTGTTCCTTAAAACACTAGTGCTTAGGAAATCTATTGGAGGCAGAAGCAGTCAAGGGTAGCTTAGGGTTAGGGTTAGGGTTAGGGTACGGCTTAGGGTACGGGTTCGGGTACGGGTTCGTGTACGGCGTAGGGTATGGGTTAGGGTTAGGGTTAGGGTTAGTTTGAAGGTTAGGGCTCGGTTTAGGGTACGGGTTAGGATTAGGGTTCGTGTTAGGGTTAGGGTAGGGGTTAGGGTTAGGGTACGCGTTAGGGTTAGGGTAGTTATTAAACCTATCCCACTCCCTAGATACCCCTTAGCACGTCAAGGAATATTATTTGGGGGTCCAGCCATGGAGAAGAGTTTAGACAGTAGGAGAAGATAAGGAACACACCCATTATCCTGAAATCACATTAGGATTCTCTTCTTAACCTGTTCCTTAATACACTAGTGCTTAGGAAATCTATTGGAGGCAGAAGCAGTGAAGGGTAGCTTAGGGTTAGGGTTAGGTTTAGGTTTAGGGTTAGGGTTAGGGTTAGGGTTAGGGTACGGCTTAGTGTACGGGTTCGGGTACGGGTTCGGGTATGGCGTAGGGTATGGGTTAGGGTTAGGGTTAGGGTTAGTTTGAGGGTTAGGGCTCGGTTTAGGTTACGGGTTAGGATTAGGGTACGTCTTAGGGTTAGGGTAGGGGTTAGGGTTAGGGTACGCGTTAGGGTTAGGGTAGTTATTAAACCTATCCCACTCTCTAGATAACCCTTAGCACGTCAAGGAATATTATTTGGGGGTCCAGCCATGGAGAAGAGTTTAGACACTAGGAGAAGATGAGGAACACACCCATTATCAAGAAATCACATTAGGATTCTATTTTTAACCTCTTCCTTAAAACACTAGTGCTTAGGAAATCTATTGGAGGCAGAAGTAGTCAAGGGTAGCTTAGGGTTAGGGTTAGGGTTAGGGTTAGGGTTAGCTTTAGGGTACGGCTTAGGGTACGGGTTCAGGTACGGGTTCGGGTACGGCGTAAGGTATGGGTTAGGGATAGGTTTAGGGTTAGTTTGAGGGTTAGGGCTCGGTTTAGGGTACGGGTTAGGATTAGGGTACGTGTTAGGGTTAGGGTACGCGTTAGGGTTAGGGTACGCGTTAGGGTTAGGGTAGTTATTAAACCTATCCCACTCTCTAGATACCCCTTAGCACGTCAAGGAATATTATTTGGGGGTCCAGCCATGGAGAAGAGTTTAGACACTAGGAGAAGATAAGGAACACACCCATTATCAAGAAATCACATTAGGATTCTCTTTTTAACCTGTTCCTTAAAACACTAGTGCTTAGGAAATCTATTGGAGGCAGAAGCAGTCAAGGGTAGCTTAGGGTTAGGGTTAGGGTTAGGGTACGGCTTAGGGTACGGGTTCGGGTACGGGTTCGTGTACGGCGTAGGGTATGGGTTAGGGTTAGTGTTAGGGTTAGTTTGAAGGTTAGGGCTCGGTTTAGGGTACGGGTTAGGATTAGGGTTCGTGTTAGGGTTAGGGTAGGGGTTAGGGTTAGGGTACGCGTTAGGGTTAGGGTAGTTATTAAACCTATCCCACTCCCTAGATACCCCTTAGCACGTCAAGGAATATTATTTGGGGGTCCAGCCATGGAGAAGAGTTTAGACAGTAGGAGAAGATAAGGAACACACCCATTATCCTGAAATCACATTAGGATTCTCTTTTTAACCTGCTCCTTAATACACTAGTGCTTAGGAAATCTATTGGAGGCAGAAGCAGTGAAGGGTAGCTTAGGGTTAGGGTTAGGTTTAGGTTTAGGGTTAGGGTTAGGGTTAGGGTTAGGGTACGGCTTAGTGTACGGGTTCGGGTACGGGTTCGGGTATGGCGTAGGGTATGGGTTAGGGTTAGGGTTAGGGTTAGTTTGAGGGTTAGGGCTCGGTTTAGGTTACGGGTTAGGATTAGGGTACGTCTTAGGGTTAGGGTAGGGGTTAGGGTTAGGGTACGCGTTAGGGTTAGGGTAGTTATTAAACCTATCCCACTCTCTAGATAACCCTTAGCACGTCAAGGAATATTATTTGGGGGTCCAGCCATGGAGAAGAGTTTAGACACTAGGAGAAGATGAGGAACACACCCATTATCAAGAAATCACATTAGGATTCTCTTTTTAACCTGTTCCTTAAAACACTAGTGCTTAGGAAATCTATTGGAGGCAGAAGCAGTCAAGGGTAGCTTAGGGTTAGGGTTAGGGTTAGGGTTAGGGTTAGCTTTAGGGTACGGCTTAGGGTACGGGTTCGGGTACGGGTTCGGGTACGGCGTAGGGTATGGGTTAGGGTTAGGGTTAGGGTTAGTTTGAGGGTTAGGGCTCGGTTTAGGGTACGGGTTAGGATTAGTGTACGTGTTAGGGTTAGGGTACGCGTTAGGGTTAGGGTAGTTATTAAACCTATCCCACTCTCTAGATACCCCTTAGCACGTCAAGGAACATTATTTGGGTGTCCAGCCATGGAGAAGAGTTTAGACACTAGGAGAAGATAAGGAACACACCCATTATCAAGAAATTACATTAGGATTTTCTTTTTAACCTGTTCCTTAAAACACTAGTGCTTAGGAAATCTATTGGAGGCAGAAGCAGTCAAGGGTAGCTTAGGGTTAGGGTTAGGTTTAGGGTTAGGGTTAGGGTTAGGGTACGGCTTAGGGTACGGTTTCGGGTACGGGTTCGTGTATGGCGTAGGGTATGGGTTAGGGTTAGGGTTAGTTTGAAGGTTAGGGCTCGGTTTAGGGTACGGGTTAGGATTAGGGTACGTGTTAGGGTTAGGGTAGGGGTTAGGGTTAGGGTACGCGTTAGGGTTAGGGTAGTTATTAAACCTATCCCACTCTCTAGATACCCCTTAGCACGTCAAGGAATATTATTTGGGGGTCCAGCCATGGAGAAGAGTTTAGACAATAGGAGAAGATGAGGAACACACCCATTATCAAGAAATCACATTAGGATTCTCTTTTTAACCTGTTCCTTAAAACACTAGTGCTTAGGAAATCTATTGGAGGCAGAAGCAGTCAAGGGTAGCTTAGGGTTAGGGTTAGGGTTAGGGTTAGGGTTAGCTTTAGGGTACGGCTTAGGGTACGGGTTCGGGTACGGGTTCGGGTACGGCGTAGGGTATGGGTTAGGGTTAGGTTTAGGGTTTGTTTGATGGTTAGGGCTCGGTTTAGGGTACGGGTTAGGATTAGGGTACGTGTTAGGGTTGGGGTACGCGTTAGGGTTAGGGTAGTTATTAAACCTATCCCACTCTCTAGATACCCCTTAGCACGTCAAGGAATATTATTTGGGTGTCCAGCCATGGAGAAGAGTTTAGACACTAGGAGAAGATAAGGAACACACCCATTATCAAGAAATCACATTAGGATTCTCTTTTTAACCTGTTCCTTAAAACACTAGTGCTTAGGAAATCTATTGGAGGCAGAAGCAGTCAAGGGTAGCTTAGGGTTAGGGTTAGGTTTAGGGTTAGGGTTAGGGTTAGGGTACGGCTTAGGGTACGGTTTCGGGTACGGGTTCGTGTATGGCGTAGGGTATGGGTTAGGGTTAGGGTTAGTTTGAAGGTTAGGGCTCGGTTTAGGGTACGGGTTAGGATTAGGGTACGTGTTAGGGTTAGGGTAGGGTTTAGGGTTAGGGTACGCGTTAGGGTTAGGGTAGTTATTAAACCTACCCCACTCTCTAGATACCCCTTAGCACGTCAAGGAATATTATTTGGGGGTCCAGCCATGGAGAAGAGTTTAGACACTAGGAGAAGATGAGGAACACACCCATTATCAAGAAATCACATTAGGATTCTCTTTTTAACCTGTTCCTTAAAACACTAGTGCTTAGGAAATCTATTGGAGGCAGAAGCAGTCAAGGGTAGCTTAGGGTTAGGGTTAGGTTTAGGGTTAGGGTTAGGGTTAGGGTACGGCTTAGGGTACGGTTTCGGGTACGGGTTCGTGTATTTCGTAGGGTATGGGTTAGGGTTAGGGTTAGTTTGAAGGTTAGGGCTCGGTTTAGGGTACGGGTTAGGATTAGGGTACGTGTTAGGGTTAGGGTAGGGGTTAGGGTTAGGGTACGCGTTAGGGTTAGGGTCGTTATTAAACCTATCCCACTCTCTAGATACCCCTTAGCACGTCAAGGAATATTATTTGGGGGTCCAGCCATGGAGAAGAGTTTAGACACTAGGAGAAGATGAGGAACACACCCATTATCAAGAAATCACATTAGGATTCTCTTTTTAACCTGTTCCTTAAAACACTAGTGCTTAGGAAATCTATTGGAGGCAGAAGCAGTCAAGGGTAGCTTAGGGTTAGGGTTTGGGTTAGGGTACGGCTTAGGGTACGGGTTCGGGTACGGGTTCGGGTACGGGTTTGGGTATGGCATACGATATGGTTTAGGGTTAGGGTTAGGGTTAGTTTGAGGGTTAGGGCTCGGTGTAGGGTACGGGTTAGGATTAGGGTACGTGTTAGGGTTAGGGTAGGGGTTAGGGTTAGGGTACGCGTTAGGGTTAGGGTAGTTATTAAACCTATCCCACTCCCTAGATACCCCTTAGCACGTCAAGGAATATTATTTGGGGGTCCAGCCATGGAGAAGAGTTTAGACAGTAGGAGAAGATAAGGAACACACCCATTATCCTGAAATCACATTAGGATTCTCTTTTTAACCTGTTCCTTAATACACTAGTGCTTAGGAAATCTATTGGAGGCAGAAGCAGTCAAGGGTAGCTTAGGGTTAGGGTTAGGTTTAGGTTTAGGGTTAGGGTTACGGTTAGGGTTAGGGTACGGCTTAGTGTACGGGTTCGGGTACGGGTTCGGGTATGGCGTAAGGTATGGGTTAGGGTTAGGGTTAGGGTTAGTTTGAGGGTTAGGGCTCGGTTTAGGTTACGGGTTAAGATTAGGGTACGTCTTAGGGTTAGGGTAGGGGTTACGGTTAGGGTACGCGTTAGGGTTAGGGTAGTTATTAAACCTATCCCACTCCCTAGATAGCCCTTAGCACGTCAAGGAATATTATTTGGGGGTCCAGCCATGGAGAAGAGTTTAGACACTAGGAGAAGATGAGGAACACACCCATTATCAAGAAATCACATTAGGATTCTCTTTTTAACCTGTTCCTTAAAACACTAGTGCTTAGGAAATCTATTGGAGGCAGAAGCAGTCAAGGGTAGCTTAGGGTTAGGGTTAGGGTTAGGGTTAGGGTTAGCTTTAGGGTACGGTTAGGGTACGGGTTCGGGTACGGGTTCGGGTACGGCGTAGGGTATGGTTTAGGGTTAGGGTTAGGGTTAGTTTGAGGGTTAGGGCTCGGTTTAGGGTACGGGTTAGGATTAGGGTACGTGTTAGGGTTAGGGTACGCGTTAGGGTTAGGGTAGTTATTAAACCTATCCCACTCTCTAGATACCCCTTAGCACGTCAAGGAATATTATTTGGGTGTCCAGCCATGGAGAAGTGTTTAGACACTAGGAGAAGATAGGGAACACACCCATTATCAAGAAATCACATTAGGATTCTCTGTTTAACCTGTTCCTTAAAACACTAGTGCTTAGGAAATCTATTGGAGGCAGAAGCATTCAAGGGTAGCTTAGGGTTAGGGTTAGGTTTAGGGTTAGGGTTAGGGTTAGGGTACGGCTTAGGGTACGGTTTCGGGTACGGGTTCGTGTACGGCGTAGGGTATGGGTTAGGGTTAGGGTTAGTTTGAAGGTTAGGGCTCGGTTTAGGGTACGGGTTAGGATTAGGGTTCGTGTTAGGGTTAGGGTAGGGGTTAGGGTTAGGGTACGCGTTAGGGTTAGGGTAGTTATTAAACCTATCCCACTCTCTAGATACCCTTTAGCACGTCAAGGAATATTATTTGGGGGTCCAGCCATGGAGAAGAGTTTAGACACTAGGAGAAGATAAGGAACACACCCATTATCAATAAATCACATTAGGATTCTCTTTTTAACCTGTTCCTTAAAACACTAGTGCTTAGGAAATCTATTGGAGGCAGAAGCAGTCAAGGGTAGCTTAGGGTTAGGGTTAGGGTTAGGGTACGGCTTAGGGTACGGGTTCGGGTACGGGTTCGTGTACGGCGTAGGGTATGGGTTAGGGTTAGGGTTAGGGTTAGTTTGAAGGTTAGGGCTCGGTTTAGGGTACGGGTTAGGATTAGGGTTCGTGTTAGGGTTAGGGTAGGGGTTAGGGTTAGGGTACGCGTTAGGGTTAGGGTAGTTATTAAACCTATCCCACTCCCTAGATACCCCTTAGCACGTCAAGGAATATTATTTGGGGGTCCAGCCATGGAGAAGAGTTTAGACAGTAGGAGAAGATAAGGAACACACCCATTATCCTGAAATCACATTAGGATTCTCTTCTTAACCTGTTCCTTAATACACTAGTGCTTAGGAAATCTATTGGAGGCAGAAGCAGTGAAGGGTAGCTTAGGGTTAGGGTTAGGTTTAGGTTTAGGGTTAGGGTTAGGGTTAGGGTTAGGGTACGGCTTAGTGTACGGGTTCGGGTACGGGTTCGGGTATGGCGTAGGGTATGGGTTAGGGTTAGGGTTAGGGTTAGTTTGAGGGTTAGGGCTCGGTTTAGGTTACGGGTTAGGATTAGGGTACGTCTTAGGGTTAGGGTAGGGGTTAGGGTTAGGGTACGCGTTAGGGTTAGGGTAGTTATTAAACCTATCCCACTCTCTAGATAACCCTTAGCACGTCAAGGAATATTATTTGGGGGTCCAGCCATGGAGAAGAGTTTAGACACTAGGAGAAGATGAGGAACACACCCATTATCAAGAAATCACATTAGGATTCTATTTTTAACCTCTTCCTTAAAACACTAGTGCTTAGGAAATCTATTGGAGGCAGAAGTAGTCAAGGGTAGCTTAGGGTTAGGGTTAGGGTTAGGGTTAGGGTTAGCTTTAGGGTACGGCTTAGGGTACGGGTTCAGGTACGGGTTCGGGTACGGCGTAAGGTATGGGTTAGGGATAGGTTTAGGGTTAGTTTGAGGGTTAGGGCTCGGTTTAGGGTACGGGTTAGGATTAGGGTACGTGTTAGGGTTAGGGTACGCGTTAGGGTTAGGGTACGCGTTAGGGTTAGGGTAGTTATTAAACCTATCCCACTCTCTAGATACCCCTTAGCACGTCAAGGAATATTATTTGGGGGTCCAGCCATGGAGAAGAGTTTAGACACTAGGAGAAGATAAGGAACACACCCATTATCAAGAAATCACATTAGGATTCTCTTTTTAACCTGTTCCTTAAAACACTAGTGCTTAGGAAATCTATTGGAGGCAGAAGCAGTCAAGGGTAGCTTAGGGTTAGGGTTAGGGTTAGGGTACGGCTTAGGGTACGGGTTCGGGTACGGGTTCGTGTACGGCGTAGGGTATGGGTTAGGGTTAGTGTTAGGGTTAGTTTGAAGGTTAGGGCTCGGTTTAGGGTACGGGTTAGGATTAGGGTTCGTGTTAGGGTTAGGGTAGGGGTTAGGGTTAGGGTACGCGTTAGGGTTAGGGTAGTTATTAAACCTATCCCACTCCCTAGATACCCCTTAGCACGTCAAGGAATATTATTTGGGGGTCCAGCCATGGAGAAGAGTTTAGACAGTAGGAGAAGATAAGGAACACACCCATTATCCTGAAATCACATTAGGATTCTCTTTTTAACCTGCTCCTTAATACACTAGTGCTTAGGAAATCTATTGGAGGCAGAAGCAGTGAAGGGTAGCTTAGGGTTAGGGTTAGGTTTAGGTTTAGGGTTAGGGTTAGGGTTAGGGTTAGGGTACGGCTTAGTGTACGGGTTCGGGTACGGGTTCGGGTATGGCGTAGGGTATGGGTTAGGGTTAGGGTTAGGGTTAGTTTGAGGGTTAGGGCTCGGTTTAGGTTACGGGTTAGGATTAGGGTACGTCTTAGGGTTAGGGTAGGGGTTAGGGTTAGGGTACGCGTTAGGGTTAGGGTAGTTATTAAACCTATCCCACTCTCTAGATAACCCTTAGCACGTCAAGGAATATTATTTGGGGGTCCAGCCATGGAGAAGAGTTTAGACACTAGGAGAAGATGAGGAACACACCCATTATCAAGAAATCACATTAGGATTCTCTTTTTAACCTGTTCCTTAAAACACTAGTGCTTAGGAAATCTATTGGAGGCAGAAGCAGTCAAGGGTAGCTTAGGGTTAGGGTTAGGGTTAGGGTTAGGGTTAGCTTTAGGGTACGGCTTAGGGTACGGGTTCGGGTACGGGTTCGGGTACGGCGTAGGGTATGGGTTAGGGTTAGGGTTAGGGTTAGTTTGAGGGTTAGGGCTCGGTTTAGGGTACGGGTTAGGATTAGTGTACGTGTTAGGGTTAGGGTACGCGTTAGGGTTAGGGTAGTTATTAAACCTATCCCACTCTCTAGATACCCCTTAGCACGTCAAGGAACATTATTTGGGTGTCCAGCCATGGAGAAGAGTTTAGACACTAGGAGAAGATAAGGAACACACCCATTATCAAGAAATTACATTAGGATTTTCTTTTTAACCTGTTCCTTAAAACACTAGTGCTTAGGAAATCTATTGGAGGCAGAAGCAGTCAAGGGTAGCTTAGGGTTAGGGTTAGGTTTAGGGTTAGGGTTAGGGTTAGGGTACGGCTTAGGGTACGGTTTCGGGTACGGGTTCGTGTATGGCGTAGGGTATGGGTTAGGGTTAGGGTTAGTTTGAAGGTTAGGGCTCGGTTTAGGGTACGGGTTAGGATTAGGGTACGTGTTAGGGTTAGGGTAGGGGTTAGGGTTAGGGTACGCGTTAGGGTTAGGGTAGTTATTAAACCTATCCCACTCTCTAGATACCCCTTAGCACGTCAAGGAATATTATTTGGGGGTCCAGCCATGGAGAAGAGTTTAGACAATAGGAGAAGATGAGGAACACACCCATTATCAAGAAATCACATTAGGATTCTCTTTTTAACCTGTTCCTTAAAACACTAGTGCTTAGGAAATCTATTGGAGGCAGAAGCAGTCAAGGGTAGCTTAGGGTTAGGGTTAGGGTTAGGGTTAGGGTTAGCTTTAGGGTACGGCTTAGGGTACGGGTTCGGGTACGGGTTCGGGTACGGCGTAGGGTATGGGTTAGGGTTAGGTTTAGGGTTTGTTTGATGGTTAGGGCTCGGTTTAGGGTACGGGTTAGGATTAGGGTACGTGTTAGGGTTGGGGTACGCGTTAGGGTTAGGGTAGTTATTAAACCTATCCCACTCTCTAGATACCCCTTAGCACGTCAAGGAATATTATTTGGGTGTCCAGCCATGGAGAAGAGTTTAGACACTAGGAGAAGATAAGGAACACACCCATTATCAAGAAATCACATTAGGATTCTCTTTTTAACCTGTTCCTTAAAACACTAGTGCTTAGGAAATCTATTGGAGGCAGAAGCAGTCAAGGGTAGCTTAGGGTTAGGGTTAGGTTTAGGGTTAGGGTTAGGGTTAGGGTACGGCTTAGGGTACGGTTTCGGGTACGGGTTCGTGTATGGCGTAGGGTATGGGTTAGGGTTAGGGTTAGTTTGAAGGTTAGGGCTCGGTTTAGGGTACGGGTTAGGATTAGGGTACGTGTTAGGGTTAGGGTAGGGTTTAGGGTTAGGGTACGCGTTAGGGTTAGGGTAGTTATTAAACCTACCCCACTCTCTAGATACCCCTTAGCACGTCAAGGAATATTATTTGGGGGTCCAGCCATGGAGAAGAGTTTAGACACTAGGAGAAGATGAGGAACACACCCATTATCAAGAAATCACATTAGGATTCTCTTTTTAACCTGTTCCTTAAAACACTAGTGCTTAGGAAATCTATTGGAGGCAGAAGCAGTCAAGGGTAGCTTAGGGTTAGGGTTAGGTTTAGGGTTAGGGTTAGGGTTAGGGTACGGCTTAGGGTACGGTTTCGGGTACGGGTTCGTGTATTTCGTAGGGTATGGGTTAGGGTTAGGGTTAGTTTGAAGGTTAGGGCTCGGTTTAGGGTACGGGTTAGGATTAGGGTACGTGTTAGGGTTAGGGTAGGGGTTAGGGTTAGGGTACGCGTTAGGGTTAGGGTCGTTATTAAACCTATCCCACTCTCTAGATACCCCTTAGCACGTCAAGGAATATTATTTGGGGGTCCAGCCATGGAGAAGAGTTTAGACACTAGGAGAAGATGAGGAACACACCCATTATCAAGAAATCACATTAGGATTCTCTTTTTAACCTGTTCCTTAAAACACTAGTGCTTAGGAAATCTATTGGAGGCAGAAGCAGTCAAGGGTAGCTTAGGGTTAGGGTTTGGGTTAGGGTACGGCTTAGGGTACGGGTTCGGGTACGGGTTCGGGTACGGGTTTGGGTATGGCATACGATATGGTTTAGGGTTAGGGTTAGGGTTAGTTTGAGGGTTAGGGCTCGGTGTAGGGTACGGGTTAGGATTAGGGTACGTGTTAGGGTTAGGGTAGGGGTTAGGGTTAGGGTACGCGTTAGGGTTAGGGTAGTTATTAAACCTATCCCACTCTCTAGATACCCCTTAGCACGTCAAGGAATATTATTTGGGTGTCCAGCCATGGAGAAGAGTTTAGACACTAGGAGAAGATAAGGAACACACCCATTATCAAGAAATCACATTAGGATTCTCTTTTTAACCCGTTCCTTAAAACACTAGTGCTTAGGAAATCTATTGGAGGCAGAAGCAGTCAAGGGTAGCTTAGGGTTACGGTTAGGTTTAGGGTTAGGGTTAGGGTTAGGGTACGGCTTAGGGTACGGTTTCGGGTACGGGTTCGTGTACGGCGTAGGGTATGGGTTAGGGTTAGGGTTAGTTTGAAGGTTAGGGCTCGGTTTAGGGTACGGGTTAGGATTAGGTTACGTGTTAGGGTTAGGGTACGGGTTAGGGTTAGGGTACGCGTTAGGGTTAGGGTAGTTATTAAACCTATCCCACTCTCTAGATACCCCTTAGCACGTCAAGGAATATTATTTTGGGGTCCAGCCATGGAGAAGAGTTTAGACACTAGGAGAAGATAAGGAACACACCCATTATCAAGAAATCACATTAGGATTCGCTTTTTAACCTGTTCCTTAAAACACTAGTGCTTAGGAAATCTATTGGAGGCAGAAGCAGTCAAGGGTAGCTTAGGGTTAGGGTTAGGGTTAGGGTACGGCTTAGGGTACGGGTTCGGGTACGGGTTCGGGTACGGGTTCGGGTACGGCGTAGGGTATGGGTTAGGTTTAGGGTTAGGGTTAGTTTGAGGGTTAGGGCTCGGTTTAGGTTACGGGTTAGGATTAGGGTACGTGTTAGGGTTAGGGTAGGGGTTAGGGTTAGGGTACGCGTTAGGGTTAGGGTTGTTATTAAACCTATCCCACTCTCTAGATACCCTTTAGCACGTCAAGGAATATTATTTGGGGGTCCAGCCATGGAGAAGAGTTTAGACACTAGGAGAAGATAAGGAACACACCCATTATCAATAAATCACATTAGGATTCTCTTTTTAACCTGTTCCTTAAAACACTAGTGCTTAGGAAATCTATTGGAGGCAGAAGCAGTCAAGGGTAGCTTAGGGTTAGGGTTTGGGTTAGGGTACGGCTTAGGGTACGGGTTCGGGTACGGGTTCGGGTACGGGTTTGGGTATGGCGTACGATATGGGTTAGGGTTAGGTTTAGGGTTAGTTTGAGGGTTAGGGCTCGGTGTAGGGTACGGGTTAGGATTAGGGTACGTGTTAGGGTTAGGGTAGGGTTTAGGGTTAGGGTACCCGTTAGGGTTAGGGTAGTTATTAAACCTATCCCACTCCCTAGATACCCCTTAGCACGTCAAGGAATATTATTTGGGGGTCCAGCCATGGAGAAGAGTTTAGACAGTAGGAGAAGATAAGGAACACACCCATTATCCTGAAATCACATTAGGATTCTCTTTTTAACCTGTTCCTTAATACACTAGTGCTTAGGAAATCTATTGGAGGCAGAAGCAGTCAAGGGTAGCTTAGGGTTAGGGTTAGGTTTAGGTTTAGGGTTAGGGTTACGGTTAGGGTTAGGGTACGGCTTAGTGTACGGGTTCGGGTACGGGTTCGGGTATGGCGTAGGGTATGGGTTAGGGTTAGGGTTAGGGTTAGTTTGAGGTTTAGGGCTCGGTTTAGGTTACGGGTTAGGATTAGGGTACGTCTTAGGGTTAGGGTAGGGGTTACGGTTAGGGTACGCGTTAGGGTTAGGGTAGTTATTAAACCTATCCCACTCCCTAGATAGCCCTTAGCACGTCAAGGAATATTATTTGGGGGTCCAGCCATGGAGAAGAGTTTAGACATTAGGAGAAGATGAGGAACACACCCATTATCAAGAAATCACATTAGGATTCTCTTTTTAACCTGTTCCTTAAAACACTAGTGCTTAGGAAATCTATTGGAGGCAGAAGCAGTCAAGGGTAGCTTAGGGTTAGGGTTAGGGTTAGGGTTAGGGTTAGCTTTAGGGTACGGTTAGGGTACGGGTTCGGGTACGGGTTCGGGTACGGCGTAGGGTATGGGTTAGGGTTAGGGTTAGGGTTAGTTTGAGGGTTAGGGCTCGGTTTAGGGTACGGGTTAGGATTAGGGTACGTGTTAGGGTTAGGGTACGCGTTAGGGTTAGGGTAGTTATTAAACCTATCCCACTCTCTAGATACCCCTTAGCACGTCAAGGAATATTATTTGGGTGTCCAGCCATGGAGAAGTGTTTAGACACTAGGAGAAGATAGGGAACACACCCATTATCAAGAAATCACATTAGGATTCTCTTTTTAACCTGTTCCTTAAAACACTAGTGCTTAGGAAATCTATTGGAGGCAGAAGCATTCAAGGGTAGCTTAGGGTTAGGGTTAGGTTTAGGGTTAGGGTTAGGGTTAGGGTACGGCTTAGGGTACGGTTTCCGGTACGGGTTCGTGTACGGCGTAGGGTATGGGTTAGGGTTAGGGTTAGTTTGAAGGTTAGGGCTCGGTTTAGGGTACGGGTTAGGATTAGGGTTCGTGTTAGGGTTAGGGTAGGGGTTAGGATTAGGGTACGCGTTAGGGTTAGGGTAGTTATTAAACCTATCCCACTCTCTAGATACCCTTTAGCACGTCAAGGAATATTATTTGGGGGTCCAGCCATGGAGAAGAGTTTAGACACTAGGAGAAGATAAGGAACACACCCATTATCAAGAAATCACATTAGGATTCTCTTTTTAACCTGTTCCTTAAAACACTAGTGCTTAGGAAATCTATTGGAGGCAGAAGCAGTCAAGGGTAGCTTAGGGTTAGGGTTAGGGTTAGGGTACGGCTTAGGGTACGGGTTCGGGTACGGGTTCGGGTACGGGTTCTGGTACAGCGTAGGGTATGGGTTAGGTTTAGGGTTAGTGTTAGTTTGAGGGTTAGGGCTCGGTTTAGGTTACGGGTTAGGATTAGGGTACGTGTTAGGGTTAGGGTAGGGTTAGGGTTAGGGTACGCGTTAGGGTTAGGGTAGTTATTAAACCTATCCCACTCTCTAGATACCCCTTAGCACGTCAAGGAATATTATTTGGGGGTCCAGCCATGGAGAAGAGTTTAGACACTAGGAGAAGATAAGGAACACACCCATTATCAAGAAATCACATTAGGATTCTCTTTTTAACCTGTTCCTTAAAACACTAGTGCTTAGGAAATCTATTGGAGGCAGAAGCAGTCAAGGGTAGCTTAGGGTTAGGGTTAGGGTTAGGGTACGGCTTAGGGTACGGGTTCAGGTACGGGTTCGGGTACGGCGTAGGGTATGGGTTAGGGTTAGGGTTAGGGTTAGTTTGAGGGTTAGGGCTCGGTTTAGGTTACGGGTTAGGATTAGGGTACGTGTTAGGGTTAGGGTAGGGGTTAGGGTTAGGGTACGCGTTAGGGTTAGGGTAGTTATTAAACCTATCCCACTCTCTAGATACCCCTTAGCACGTCAAGGAATATTATTTGGGGGTCCAGCCATGGAGAAGAGTTTAGACACTAGGAGAAGATGAGGAACACACCCATTATCAAGAAATCACATTAGGATTCTCTTTTTAACCTGTTCCTTAAAACACTAGTGCTTAGGAAATCTATTGGAGGCAGAAGCAGTCAAGGGTAGCTTAGGGTTAGGGTTAGGGTTAGGGTTAGGGTTAGCTTTAGGGTACGGCTTAGGGTATGGGTTCGGGTACGGGTTCGGGTACGGCGTAGGGTATGGGTTAGGGTTAGGTTTAGGGTTTGTTTGATGGTTAGGGCTCGGTTTAGGGTACGGGTTAGGATTAGGGTACGTGTTAGGGTTAGGGTACGCGTTAGGGTTAGGGTAGTTATTAAACCTATCCCACTCTCTAGATACCCCTTAGCACGTCAAGGAATATTATTTGGGTGTCCAGCCATGGAGAAGAGTTTAGACACTAGGAGAAGATAAGGAACACACCCATTATCAAGAAATCACATTAGGATTCTCTTTTTAACCTGTTCCTTAAAATACTAGTGCTTAGGAAATCTATTGGAGGCAGAAGCAGTCAAGGGTAGCTTAGGGTTAGGGTTAGGTTTAGGGTTAGGGTTAGGGTTTGGGTACGGCTTAGGGTACGGTTTCGGGTACGGGTTCGTGTATGGCGTAGGTTATGGGTTAGGGTTAGGGTTAGTTTGAAGGTTAGGGCTCGGTTTAGGGTACGGGTTAGGATTAGGGTACGTGTTAGGGTTAGGGTAGGGGTTAGGGTTAGGGTACGCGTTAGGGTTAGGGTAGTTATTAAACCTATCCCACTCTCTAGATACCCCTTAGCACGTCAAGGAATATTATTTGGGGGTCCAGCCATGGAGAAGAGTTTAGACACTAGGAGAAGATGAGGAACACACCCATTATCAAGAAATCACATTAGGATTCTCTTTTTAACCTGTTCCTTAAAACACTAGTGCTTAGGAAATCTATTGGAGGCAGAAGCAGTCAAGGGTAGCTTAGGGTTAGGGTTAGGTTTAGGGTTAGGGTTAGGGTTAGGGTACGGCTTAGGGTACGGTTTCGGGTACGGGTTCGTGTATTTCGTAGGGTATGGGTTAGGGTTAGGGTTAGTTTGAAGGTTAGGGCTCGGTTTAGGGTACGGGTTAGGATTAGGGTACGTGTTAGGGTTAGGGTAGGGGTTAGGGTTAGGGTACGCGTTAGGGTTAGGGTCGTTATTAAACCTATCCCACTCTCTAGATACCCCTTAGCACGTCAAGGAATATTATTTGGGGGTCCAGCCATGGAGAAGAGTTTAGACACTAGGAGAAGATGAGGAACACACCCATTATCAAGAAATCACATTAGGATTCTCTTTTTAACCTGTTCCTTAAAACACTAGTGCTTAGGAAATCTATTGGAGGCAGAAGCAGTCAAGGGTAGCTTAGGGTTAGGGTTTGGGTTAGGGTACGGCTTAGGGTACGGGTTCGGGTACGGGTTCGGGTACGGGTTTGGGTATGGCATACGATATGGTTTAGGGTTAGGGTTAGGGTTAGTTTGAGGGTTAGGGCTCGGTGTAGGGTACGGGTTAGGATTAGGGTACGTGTTAGGGTTAGGGTAGGGGTTAGGGTTAGGGTACGCGTTAGGGTTAGGGTAGTTATTAAACCTATCCCACTCTCTAGATACCCCTTAGCACGTCAAGGAATATTATTTGGGTGTCCAGCCATGGAGAAGAGTTTAGACACTAGGAGAAGATAAGGAACACACCCATTATCAAGAAATCACATTAGGATTCTCTTTTTAACCCGTTCCTTAAAACACTAGTGCTTAGGAAATCTATTGGAGGCAGAAGCAGTCAAGGGTAGCTTAGGGTTACGGTTAGGTTTAGGGTTAGGGTTAGGGTTAGGGTACGGCTTAGGGTACGGTTTCGGGTACGGGTTCGTGTACGGCGTAGGGTATGGGTTAGGGTTAGGGTTAGTTTGAAGGTTAGGGCTCGGTTTAGGGTACGGGTTAGGATTAGGTTACGTGTTAGGGTTAGGGTACGGGTTAGGGTTAGGGTACGCGTTAGGGTTAGGGTAGTTATTAAACCTATCCCACTCTCTAGATACCCCTTAGCACGTCAAGGAATATTATTTTGGGGTCCAGCCATGGAGAAGAGTTTAGACACTAGGAGAAGATAAGGAACACACCCATTATCAAGAAATCACATTAGGATTCGCTTTTTAACCTGTTCCTTAAAACACTAGTGCTTAGGAAATCTATTGGAGGCAGAAGCAGTCAAGGGTAGCTTAGGGTTAGGGTTAGGGTTAGGGTACGGCTTAGGGTACGGGTTCGGGTACGGGTTCGGGTACGGGTTCGGGTACGGCGTAGGGTATGGGTTAGGTTTAGGGTTAGGGTTAGTTTGAGGGTTAGGGCTCGGTTTAGGTTACGGGTTAGGATTAGGGTACGTGTTAGGGTTAGGGTAGGGGTTAGGGTTAGGGTACGCGTTAGGGTTAGGGTTGTTATTAAACCTATCCCACTCTCTAGATACCCTTTAGCACGTCAAGGAATATTATTTGGGGGTCCAGCCATGGAGAAGAGTTTAGACACTAGGAGAAGATAAGGAACACACCCATTATCAATAAATCACATTAGGATTCTCTTTTTAACCTGTTCCTTAAAACACTAGTGCTTAGGAAATCTATTGGAGGCAGAAGCAGTCAAGGGTAGCTTAGGGTTAGGGTTTGGGTTAGGGTACGGCTTAGGGTACGGGTTCGGGTACGGGTTCGGGTACGGGTTTGGGTATGGCGTACGATATGGGTTAGGGTTAGGTTTAGGGTTAGTTTGAGGGTTAGGGCTCGGTGTAGGGTACGGGTTAGGATTAGGGTACGTGTTAGGGTTAGGGTAGGGTTTAGGGTTAGGGTACCCGTTAGGGTTAGGGTAGTTATTAAACCTATCCCACTCCCTAGATACCCCTTAGCACGTCAAGGAATATTATTTGGGGGTCCAGCCATGGAGAAGAGTTTAGACAGTAGGAGAAGATAAGGAACACACCCATTATCCTGAAATCACATTAGGATTCTCTTTTTAACCTGTTCCTTAATACACTAGTGCTTAGGAAATCTATTGGAGGCAGAAGCAGTCAAGGGTAGCTTAGGGTTAGGGTTAGGTTTAGGTTTAGGGTTAGGGTTACGGTTAGGGTTAGGGTACGGCTTAGTGTACGGGTTCGGGTACGGGTTCGGGTATGGCGTAGGGTATGGGTTAGGGTTAGGGTTAGGGTTAGTTTGAGGTTTAGGGCTCGGTTTAGGTTACGGGTTAGGATTAGGGTACGTCTTAGGGTTAGGGTAGGGGTTACGGTTAGGGTACGCGTTAGGGTTAGGGTAGTTATTAAACCTATCCCACTCCCTAGATAGCCCTTAGCACGTCAAGGAATATTATTTGGGGGTCCAGCCATGGAGAAGAGTTTAGACATTAGGAGAAGATGAGGAACACACCCATTATCAAGAAATCACATTAGGATTCTCTTTTTAACCTGTTCCTTAAAACACTAGTGCTTAGGAAATCTATTGGAGGCAGAAGCAGTCAAGGGTAGCTTAGGGTTAGGGTTAGGGTTAGGGTTAGGGTTAGCTTTAGGGTACGGTTAGGGTACGGGTTCGGGTACGGGTTCGGGTACGGCGTAGGGTATGGGTTAGGGTTAGGGTTAGGGTTAGTTTGAGGGTTAGGGCTCGGTTTAGGGTACGGGTTAGGATTAGGGTACGTGTTAGGGTTAGGGTACGCGTTAGGGTTAGGGTAGTTATTAAACCTATCCCACTCTCTAGATACCCCTTAGCACGTCAAGGAATATTATTTGGGTGTCCAGCCATGGAGAAGTGTTTAGACACTAGGAGAAGATAGGGAACACACCCATTATCAAGAAATCACATTAGGATTCTCTTTTTAACCTGTTCCTTAAAACACTAGTGCTTAGGAAATCTATTGGAGGCAGAAGCATTCAAGGGTAGCTTAGGGTTAGGGTTAGGTTTAGGGTTAGGGTTAGGGTTAGGGTACGGCTTAGGGTACGGTTTCCGGTACGGGTTCGTGTACGGCGTAGGGTATGGGTTAGGGTTAGGGTTAGTTTGAAGGTTAGGGCTCGGTTTAGGGTACGGGTTAGGATTAGGGTTCGTGTTAGGGTTAGGGTAGGGGTTAGGGTTAGGGTACGCGTTAGGGTTAGGGTAGTTATTAAACCTATCCCACTCTCTAGATACCCTTTAGCACGTCAAGGAATATTATTTGGGGGTCCAGCCATGGAGAAGAGTTTAGACACTAGGAGAAGATAAGGAACACACCCATTATCAAGAAATCACATTAGGATTCTCTTTTTAACCTGTTCCTTAAAACACTAGTGCTTAGGAAATCTATTGGAGGCAGAAGCAGTCAAGGGTAGCTTAGGGTTAGGGTTAGGGTTAGGGTACGGCTTAGGGTACGGGTTCGGGTACGGGTTCGGGTACGGGTTCTGGTACAGCGTAGGGTATGGGTTAGGTTTAGGGTTAGTGTTAGTTTGAGGGTTAGGGCTCGGTTTAGGTTACGGGTTAGGATTAGGGTACGTGTTAGGGTTAGGGTAGGGTTAGGGTTAGGGTACGCGTTAGGGTTAGGGTAGTTATTAAACCTATCCCACTCTCTAGATACCCCTTAGCACGTCAAGGAATATTATTTGGGGGTCCAGCCATGGAGAAGAGTTTAGACACTAGGAGAAGATAAGGAACACACCCATTATCAAGAAATCACATTAGGATTCTCTTTTTAACCTGTTCCTTAAAACACTAGTGCTTAGGAAATCTATTGGAGGCAGAAGCAGTCAAGGGTAGCTTAGGGTTAGGGTTAGGGTTAGGGTACGGCTTAGGGTACGAGTTCAGGTACGGGTTCGGGTACGGCGTAGGGTATGGGTTAGGGTTAGGGTTAGGGTTAGTTTGAGGGTTAGGGCTCGGTTTAGGTTACGGGTTAGGATTAGGGTACGTGTTAGGGTTAGGGTAGGGGTTAGGGTTAGGGTACGCGTTAGGGTTAGGGTAGTTATTAAACCTATCCCACTCTCTAGATACCCCTTAGCACGTCAAGGAATATTATTTGGGGGTCCAGCCATGGAGAAGAGTTTAGACACTAGGAGAAGATGAGGAACACACCCATTATCAAGAAATCACATTAGGATTCTCTTTTTAACCTGTTCCTTAAAACACTAGTGCTTAGGAAATCTATTGGAGGCAGAAGCAGTCAAGGGTAGCTTAGGGTTAGGGTTAGGGTTAGGGTTAGGGTTAGCTTTAGGGTACGGCTTAGGGTATGGGTTCGGGTACGGGTTCGGGTACGGCGTAGGGTATGGGTTAGGGTTAGGTTTAGGGTTTGTTTGATGGTTAGGGCTCGGTTTAGGGTACGGGTTAGGATTAGGGTACGTGTTAGGGTTAGGGTACGCGTTAGGGTTAGGGTAGTTATTAAACCTATCCCACTCTCTAGATACCCCTTAGCACGTCAAGGAATATTATTTGGGTGTCCAGCCATGGAGAAGAGTTTAGACACTAGGAGAAGATAAGGAACACACCCATTATCAAGAAATCACATTAGGATTCTCTTTTTAACCTGTTCCTTAAAATACTAGTGCTTAGGAAATCTATTGGAGGCAGAAGCAGTCAAGGGTAGCTTAGGGTTAGGGTTAGGTTTAGGGTTAGGGTTAGGGTTTGGGTACGGCTTAGGGTACGGTTTCGGGTACGGGTTCGTGTATGGCGTAGGTTATGGGTTAGGGTTAGGGTTAGTTTGAAGGTTAGGGCTCGGTTTAGGGTACGGGTTAGGATTAGGGTACGTGTTAGGGTTAGGGTAGGGGTTAGGGTTAGGGTACGCGTTAGGGTTAGGGTAGTTATTAAACCTATCCCACTCTCTAGATACCCCTTAGCACGTCAAGGAATATTATTTGGGGGTCCAGCCATGGAGAAGAGTTTAGACACTAGGAGAAGATGAGGAACACACCCATTATCAAGAAATCACATTAGGATTCTCTTTTTAACCTGTTCCTTAAAACACTAGTGCTTAGGAAATCTATTGGAGGCAGAAGCAGTCAAGGGTAGCTTAGGGTTAGGGTTAGGTTTAGGGTTAGGGTTAGGGTTAGGGTACGGCTTAGGGTACGGTTTCGGGTACGGGTTCGTGTATGGCGTAGGGTATGGGTTAGGGTTAGGGTTAGTTTGAAGGTTAGGGCTCGGTTTAGGGTACGGGTTAGGATTAGGGTACGTGTTAGGGTTAGGGTAGGGGTTAGGGTTAGGGTACGCGTTAGGGTTAGGGTAGTTATTAAACCTATCCCACTCTCTAGATACCCCTTAGCACGTCAAGGAATATTATTTGGGGGTCCAGCCATGGAGAAGAGTTTAGACACTAGGAGAAGATGAGGAACACACCCATTATCAAGAAATCACATTAGGATTCTCTTTTTAACCTGTTCCTTAAAACATTAGTGCTTAGGAAATCTATTGGAGGCAGAAGCAGTCAAGGGTAGCTTAGGGTTAGGGTTTGGGTTAGGGTACGGCTTAGGGTACGGGTTCGGGTACGGGTTCGGGTACGGGTTTGGGTATGGCATACGATATGGGTTAGGGTTAGGGTTAGGGTTAGTTTGAGGGTTAGGGCTCGGTGTAGGGTACGGGTTAGGATTAGGGTACGTGTTAGGGTTAGGGTAGGGGTTAGGGTTAGGGTACGCGTTAGGGTTAGGGTAGTTATTAAACCTATCCCACTCTCTAGATACCCCTTAGCACGTCAAGGAATATTATTTGGGGGTCCAGCCATGGAGAAGAGTTTAGACACTAGGAGAAGATAAGGAACACACCCATTATCAAGAAATCACATTAGGATTCTCTTTTTAACCTGTTCCTTAAAACACTAGTGCTTAGGAAATCTATTGGAGGCAGAAGCAGTCAAGGGTAGCTTAGGGTTAGGGTTAGGTTTAGGGTTAGGGTTAGGGTTAGGGTACGGCTTAGGGTACGGTTTCGGGTACGGGTTCGTGTACGGCGTAGGGTATGGGTTAGGGTTAGGGTTAGTTTGAAGGTTAGGGCTCGGTTTAGGTTACGGGTTAGGATTAGGGTACGTGTTAGGGTTAGGGTACGGGTTAGGGTTAGGGTACGCGTTAGGGTTAGGGTAGTTATTAAACCTATCCCACTCTCTAGATACCCCTTAGCACGTCAAGGAATATTATTTGGGGGTCCAGCCATGGAGAAGAGTTTAGACACTAGGAGAAGATAAGGAACACACCCATTATCAAGAAATCACATTAGGATTCTCTTTTTAACCTGTTCCTTAAAACACTAGTGCTTAGGAAATCTATTGGAGGCAGAAGCAGTCAAGGGTAGCTTAGGGTTAGGGTTAGGGTTAGGGTACGGCTTAGGGTACGGGTTCGGGTACGGGTTCGGGTACGGGTTCGGGTACGGCGTAGGGTATGGGTTAGGTTTAGGGTTAGGGTTAGTTTGAGGGTTAGGGCTCGGTTTAGGTTACGGGTTAGGATTAGGGTACGTGTTAGGGTTAGGGTAGGGGTTAGGGTTAGGGTACGCGTTAGGGTTAGGGTAGTTATTAAACCTATCCCACTCTCTAGATACCCTTTAGCACGTCAAGGAATATTATTTGGGGGTCCAGCCATGGAGAAGAGTTTAGACACTAGGAGAAGATAAGGAACACACCCATTATCAATAAATCACATTAGGATTCTCTTTTTAACCTGTTCCTTAAAACACTAGTGCTTAGGAAATCTATTGGAGGCAGAAGCAGTCAAGGGTAGCTTAGGGTTAGGGTTTGGGTTAGGGTACGGCTTAGGGTACGGGTTCGGGTACGGGTTCGGGTACGGGTTTGGGTATTGCGTACGATATGGGTTAGGGTTAGGGTTAGGGTTAGTTTGAGGGTTAGGGCTCGGTGTAGGGTACGGGTTAGGATTAGGGTACGTGTTAGGGTTAGGGTAGGGTTTAGGGTTAGGGTACGCGTTAGGGTTAGGGTAGTTATTAAACCTATCCCACTCCCTAGATACCCCTTAGCACGTCAAGGAATATTATTTGGGGGTCCAGCCATGGAGAAGAGTTTAGACAGTAGGAGAAGATAAGGAACACACCCATTATCCTGAAATCACATTAGGATTCTCTTTTTAACCTGTTCCTTAATACACTAGTGCTTAGGAAATCTATTGGAGGCAGAAGCAGTCAAGGGTAGCTTAGGGTTAGGGTTAGGTTTAGGTTTAGGGTTAGGGTTACGGTTAGGGTTAGGGTACGGCTTAGTGTACGGGTTCGGGTACGGGTTCGGGTATGGCGTAAGGTATGGGTTAGGGTTAGGGTTAGGGTTAGTTTGAGGGTTAGGGCTCGGTTTAGGTTACGGGTTAAGATTAGGGTACGTCTTAGGGTTAGGGTAGGGGTTACGGTTAGGGTACGCGTTAGGGTTAGGGTAGTTATTAAACCTATCCCACTCCCTAGATAGCCCTTAGCACGTCAAGGAATATTATTTGGGGGTCCAGCCATGGAGAAGAGTTTAGACACTAGGAGAAGATGAGGAACACACCCATTATCAAGAAATCACATTAGGATTCTCTTTTTAACCTGTTCCTTAAAACACTAGTGCTTAGGAAATCTATTGGAGGCAGAAGCAGTCAAGGGTAGCTTAGGGTTAGGGTTAGGGTTAGGGTTAGGGTTAGCTTTAGGGTACGGTTAGGGTACGGGTTCGGGTACGGGTTCGGGTACGGCGTAGGGTATGGTTTAGGGTTAGGGTTAGGGTTAGTTTGAGGGTTAGGGCTCGGTTTAGGGTACGGGTTAGGATTAGGGTACGTGTTAGGGTTAGGGTACGCGTTAGGGTTAGGGTAGTTATTAAACCTATCCCACTCTCTAGATACCCCTTAGCACGTCAAGGAATATTATTTGGGTGTCCAGCCATGGAGAAGTGTTTAGACACTAGGAGAAGATAGGGAACACACCCATTATCAAGAAATCACATTAGGATTCTCTTTTTAACCTGTTCCTTAAAACACTAGTGCTTAGGAAATCTATTGGAGGCAGAAGCATTCAAGGGTAGCTTAGGGTTAGGGTTAGGTTTAGGGTTAGGGTTAGGGTTAGGGTACGGCTTAGGGTACGGTTTCGGGTACGGGTTCGTGTACGGCGTAGGGTATGGGTTAGGGTTAGGGTTAGTTTGAAGGTTAGGGCTCGGTTTAGGGTACGGGTTAGGATTAGGGTTCGTGTTAGGGTTAGGGTAGGGGTTAGGGTTAGGGTACGCGTTAGGGTTAGGGTAGTTATTAAACCTATCCCACTCTCTAGATACCTTTTAGCACGTCAAGGAATATTATTTGGGGGTCCAGCCATGGAGAAGAGTTTAGACACTAGGAGAAGATAAGGAACACACCCATTATCAAGAAATCACATTAGGATTCTCTTTTTAACCTGTTCCTTAAAACACTAGTGCTTAGGAAATCTATTGGAGGCAGAAGCAGTCAAGGGTAGCTTAGGGTTAGGGTTAGGGTTAGGGTACGGCTTAGGGTACGGGTTCGGGTACGGGTTCGGGTACGGGTTCTGGTACAGCGTAGGGTATGGGTTAGGTTTAGGGTTAGTGTTAGTTTGAGGGTTAGGGCTCGGTTTAGGTTACGGGTTAGGATTAGGGTACGTGTTAGGGTTAGGGTAGGGTTAGGGTTAGGGTACGCGTTAGGGTTAGGGTAGTTATTAAACCTATCCCACTCTCTAGATACCCCTTAGCACGTCAAGGAATATTATTTGGGGGTCCAGCCATGGAGAAGAGTTTAGACACTAGGAGAAGATAAGGAACACACCCATTATCAAGAAATCACATTAGGATTCTCTTTTTAACCTGTTCCTTAAAACACTAGTGCTTAGGAAATCTATTGGAGGCAGAAGCAGTCAAGGGTAGCTTAGGGTTAGGGTTAGGGTTAGGGTACGGCTTAGGGTACGGGTTCAGGTACGGGTTCGGGTACGGCGTAGGGTATGGGTTAGGGTTAGGGTTAGGGTTAGTTTGAGGGTTAGGGCTCGGTTTAGGTTACGGGTTAGGATTAGGGTACGTGTTAGGGTTAGGGTAGGGGTTAGGGTTAGGGTACGCGTTAGGGTTAGGGTAGTTATTAAACCTATCCCACTCTCTAGATACCCCTTAGCACGTCAAGGAATATTATTTGGGGGTCCAGCCATGGAGAAGAGTTTAGACACTAGGAGAAGATGAGGAACACACCCATTATCAAGAAATCACATTAGGATTCTCTTTTTAACCTGTTCCTTAAAACACTAGTGCTTAGGAAATCTATTGGAGGCAGAAGCAGTCAAGGGTAGCTTAGGGTTAGGGTTAGGGTTAGGGTTAGGGTTAGCTTTAGGGTACGGCTTAGGGTATGGGTTCGGGTACGGGTTCGGGTACGGCGTAGGGTATGGGTTAGGGTTAGGTTTAGGGTTTGTTTGATGGTTAGGGCTCGGTTTAGGGTACGGGTTAGGATTAGGGTACGTGTTAGGGTTAGGGTACGCGTTAGGGTTAGGGTAGTTATTAAACCTATCCCACTCTCTAGATACCCCTTAGCACGTCAAGGAATATTATTTGGGTGTCCAGCCATGGAGAAGAGTTTAGACACTAGGAGAAGATAAGGAACACACCCATTATCAAGAAATCACATTAGGATTCTCTTTTTAACCTGTTCCTTAAAATACTAGTGCTTAGGAAATCTATTGGAGGCAGAAGCAGTCAAGGGTAGCTTAGGGTTAGGGTTAGGTTTAGGGTTAGGGTTAGGGTTTGGGTACGGCTTAGGGTACGGTTTCGGGTACGGGTTCGTGTATGGCGTAGGTTATGGGTTAGGGTTAGGGTTAGTTTGAAGGTTAGGGCTCGGTTTAGGGTACGGGTTAGGATTAGGGTACGTGTTAGGGTTAGGGTAGGGGTTAGGGTTAGGGTACGCGTTAGGGTTAGGGTAGTTATTAAACCTATCCCACTCTCTAGATACCCCTTAGCACGTCAAGGAATATTATTTGGGGGTCCAGCCATGGAGAAGAGTTTAGACACTAGGAGAAGATGAGGAACACACCCATTATCAAGAAATCACATTAGGATTCTCTTTTTAACCTGTTCCTTAAAACACTAGTGCTTAGGAAATCTATTGGAGGCAGAAGCAGTCAAGGGTAGCTTAGGGTTAGGGTTAGGTTTAGGGTTAGGGTTAGGGTTAGGGTACGGCTTAGGGTACGGTTTCGGGTACGGGTTCGTGTATGGCGTAGGGTATGGGTTAGGGTTAGGGTTAGTTTGAAGGTTAGGGCTCGGTTGAGGGTACGGGTTAGGATTAGGGTACGTGTTAGGGTTAGGGTAGGGGTTAGGGTTAGGGTACGCGTTAGGGTTAGGGTAGTTATTAAACCTATCCCACTCTCTAGATACCCCTTAGCACGTCAAGGAATATTATTTGGGGGTCCAGCCATGGAGAAGAGTTTAGACACTAGGAGAAGATGAGGAACACACCCATTATCAAGAAATCACATTAGGATTCTCTTTTTAACCTGTTCCTTAAAACATTAGTGCTTAGGAAATCTATTGGAGGCAGAAGCAGTCAAGGGTAGCTTAAAGTTAGGGTTTGGGTTAGGGTACGGCTTAGGGTACGGGTTCGGGTACGGGTTCGGGTACGGGTTTGGGTATGGCATGCGATATGGGTTAGGGTTAGGGTTAGGGTTAGTTTGAGGGTTAGGGCTCGGTGTAGGGTACGGGTTAGGATTAGGGTACGTGTTAGGGTTAGGGTAGGGGTTAGGGTTAGGGTACGCGTTAGGGTTAGGGTAGTTATTAAACCTATCCCACTCTCTAGATACCCCTTAGCACGTCAAGGAATATTATTTGGGTGTCCAGCCATGGAGAAGAGTTTAGACACTAGGAGAAGATAAGGAACACACCCATTATCAAGAAATCACATTAGGATTCTCTTTTTAACCTGTTCCTTAAAACACTAGTGCTTAGGAAATCTATTGGAGGCAGAAGCAGTCAAGGGTAGCTTAGGGTTAGGGTTAGGTTTAGGGTTAGGGTTAGGGTTAGGGTACGGCTTAGGGTACGGTTTCGGGTACGGGTTCGTGTACGGCGTAGGGTATGGGTTAGGGTTAGGGTTAGTTTGAAGGTTAGGGCTCGGTTTAGGTTAGGGTTAGGGTTAGGGTTAGGGTACGGCTTAGGGTACGGGTTCGGGTACGGGTTCGGGTACGGGTTCGGGTACGGCGTAGGGTATGGGTTAGGTTTAGGGTTAGGGTTAGTTTGAGGGTTAGGGCTCGGTTTAGGTTACGGGTTAGGATTAGGGTACGTGTTAGGGTTAGGGTAGGGGTTAGGGTTAGGGTACGCGTTAGGGTTAGGGTAGTTATTAAACCTATCCCACTCTCTAGATACCCTTTAGCACGTCAAGGAATATTATTTGGGGGTCCAGCCATGGAGAAGAGTTTAGACACTAGGAGAAGATAAGGAACACACCCATTATCAATAAATCACATTAGGATTCTCTTTTTAACCTGTTCCTTAAAACACTAGTGCTTAGGAAATCTATTGGAGGCAGAAGCAGTCAAGGGTAGCTTAGGGTTAGGGTTTGGGTTAGGGTACGGCTTAGGGTACGGGTTCGGGTACGGGTTCGGGTACGGGTTTGGGTATTGCGTACGATATGGGTTAGGGTTAGGGTTAGGGTTAGTTTGAGGGTTAGGGCTCGGTGTAGGGTACGGGTTAGGATTAGGGTACGTGTTAGGGTTAGGGTAGGGTTTAGGGTTAGGGTACGCGTTAGGGTTAGGGTAGTTATTAAACCTATCCCACTCCCTAGATACCCCTTAGCACGTCAAGGAATATTATTTGGGGGTCCAGCCATGGAGAAGAGTTTAGACAGTAGGAGAAGATAAGGAACACACCCATTATCCTGAAATCACATTAGGATTCTCTTTTTAACCTGTTCCTTAATACACTAGTGCTTAGGAAATCTATTGGAGGCAGAAGCAGTCAAGGGTAGCTTAGGGTTAGGGTTAGGTTTAGGTTTAGGGTTAGGGTTACGGTTAGGGTTAGGGTACGGCTTAGTGTACGGGTTCGGGTACGGGTTCGGGTATGGCGTAAGGTATGGGTTAGGGTTAGGGTTAGGGTTAGTTTGAGGGTTAGGGCTCGGTTTAGGTTACGGGTTAAGATTAGGGTACGTCTTAGGGTTAGGGTAGGGGTTACGGTTAGGGTACGCGTTAGGGTTAGGGTAGTTATTAAACCTATCCCACTCCCTAGATAGCCCTTAGCACGTCAAGGAATATTATTTGGGGGTCCAGCCATGGAGAAGAGTTTAGACACTAGGAGAAGATGAGGAACACACCCATTATCAAGAAATCACATTAGGATTCTCTTTTTAACCTGTTCCTTAAAACACTAGTGCTTAGGAAATCTATTGGAGGCAGAAGCAGTCAAGGGTAGCTTAGGGTTAGGGTTAGGGTTAGGGTTAGGGTTAGCTTTAGGGTACGGTTAGGGTACGGGTTCGGGTACGGGTTCGGGTACGGCGTAGGGTATGGTTTAGGGTTAGGGTTAGGGTTAGTTTGAGGGTTAGGGCTCGGTTTAGGGTACGGGTTAGGATTAGGGTACGTGTTAGGGTTAGGGTACGCGTTAGGGTTAGGGTAGTTATTAAACCTATCCCACTCCCTAGATAGCCCTTAGCACGTCAAGGAATATTATTTGGGGGTCCAGCCATGGAGAAGAGTTTAGACACTAGGAGAAGATAAGGAACACACCCATTATCAAGAAATCACATTAGGATTCTCTTTTTAACCTGTTCCTTAAAACACTAGTGCTTAGGAAATCTATTGGAGGCAGAAGCAGTCAAGGGTAGCTTAGGGTTAGGGTTAGGGTTAGGGTACGGCTTAGGGTACGGGTTCAGGTACGGGTTCGGGTACGACGTAGGGTATGGGTTAGGGTTAGGGTTAGGGTTAGTTTGAGGGTTAGGGCTCGGTTTAGGTTACGGGTTAGGATTAGGGTACGTGTTAGGGTTAGGGTAGGGGTTAGGGTTAGGGTACGCGTTAGGGTTAGGGTAGTTATTAAACCTATCCCACTCTCTAGATACCCCTTAGCACGTCAAGGAATATTATTTGGGGGTCCAGCCATGGAGAAGAGTTTAGACACTAGGAGAAGATGAGGAACACACCCATTATCAAGAAATCACATTAGGATTCTCTTTTTAACCTGTTCCTTAAAACACTAGTGCTTAGGAAATCTATTGGAGGCAGAAGCAGTCAAGGGTAGCTTAGGGTTAGGGTTAGGGTTAGGGTTAGGGTTAGCTTTAGGGTACGGCTTAGGGTATGGGTTCGGGTACGGGTTCGGGTACGGCGTAGGGTATGGGTTAGGGTTAGGTTTAGGGTTTGTTTGATGGTTAGGGCTCGGTTTAGGGTACGGGTTAGGATTAGGGTACGTGTTAGGGTTAGGGTACGCGTTAGGGTTAGGGTAGTTATTAAACCTATCCCACTCTCTAGATACCCCTTAGCACGTCAAGGAATATTATTTGGGTGTCCAGCCATGGAGAAGAGTTTAGACACTAGGAGAAGATAAGGAACACACCCATTATCAAGAAATCACATTAGGATTCTCTTTTTAACCTGTTCCTTAAAATACTAGTGCTTAGGAAATCTATTGGAGGCAGAAGCAGTCAAGGGTAGCTTAGGGTTAGGGTTAGGTTTAGGGTTAGGGTTAGGGTTTGGGTACGGCTTAGGGTACGGTTTCGGGTACGGGTTCGTGTATGGCGTAGGTTATGGGTTAGGGTTAGGGTTAGTTTGAAGGTTAGGGCTCGGTTTAGGGTACGGGTTAGGATTAGGGTACGTGTTAGGGTTAGGGTAGGGGTTAGGGTTAGGGTACGCGTTAGGGTTAGGGTAGTTATTAAACCTATCCCACTCTCTAGATACCCCTTAGCACGTCAAGGAATATTATTTGGGGGTCCAGCCATGGAGAAGAGTTTAGACACTAGGAGAAGATGAGGAACACACCCATTATCAAGAAATCACATTAGGATTCTCTTTTTAACCTGTTCCTTAAAACACTAGTGCTTAGGAAATCTATTGGAGGCAGAAGCAGTCAAGGGTAGCTTAGGGTTAGGGTTAGGTTTAGGGTTAGGGTTAGGGTTAGGGTACGGCTTAGGGTACGGTTTCGGGTACGGGTTCGTGTATGGCGTAGGGTATGGGTTAGGGTTAGGGTTAGTTTGAAGGTTAGGGCTCGGTTGAGGGTACGGGTTAGGATTAGGGTACGTGTTAGGGTTAGGGTAGGGGTTAGGGTTAGGGTACGCGTTAGGGTTAGGGTAGTTATTAAACCTATCCCACTCTCTAGATACCCCTTAGCACGTCAAGGAATATTATTTGGGGGTCCAGCCATGGAGAAGAGTTTAGACACTAGGAGAAGATGAGGAACACACCCATTATCAAGAAATCACATTAGGATTCTCTTTTTAACCTGTTCCTTAAAACATTAGTGCTTAGGAAATCTATTGGAGGCAGAAGCAGTCAAGGGTAGCTTAAAGTTAGGGTTTGGGTTAGGGTACGGCTTAGGGTACGGGTTCGGGTACGGGTTCGGGTACGGGTTTGGGTATGGCATGCGATATGGGTTAGGGTTAGGGTTAGGGTTAGTTTGAGGGTTAGGGCTCGGTGTAGGGTACGGGTTAGGATTAGGGTACGTGTTAGGGTTAGGGTAGGGGTTAGGGTTAGGGTACGCGTTAGGGTTAGGGTAGTTATTAAACCTATCCCACTCTCTAGATACCCCTTAGCACGTCAAGGAATATTATTTGGGTGTCCAGCCATGGAGAAGAGTTTAGACACTAGGAGAAGATAAGGAACACACCCATTATCAAGAAATCACATTAGGATTCTCTTTTTAACCTGTTCCTTAAAACACTAGTGCTTAGGAAATCTATTGGAGGCAGAAGCAGTCAAGGGTAGCTTAGGGTTAGGGTTAGGTTTAGGGTTAGGGTTAGGGTTAGGGTACGGCTTAGGGTACGGTTTCGGGTACGGGTTCGTGTACGGCGTAGGGTATGGGTTAGGGTTAGGGTTAGTTTGAAGGTTAGGGCTCGGTTTAGGTTACGGGTTAGGATTAGGGTACGTGTTAGGGTTAGGGTACGGGTTAGGGTTAGGGTACGCGTTAGGGTTAGGGTAGTTATTAAACCTATCCCACTCTCTAGATACCCCTTAGCACGTCAAGGAATATTATTTGGGGGTCCAGCCATGGAGAAGAGTTTAGACACTAGGAGAAGATAAGGAACACACCCATTATCAAGAAATCACATTAGGATTCTCTTTTTAACCTGTTCCTTAAAACACTAGTGCTTAGGAAATCTATTGGAGGCAGAAGCAGTCAAGGGTAGCTTAGGGTTAGGGTTAGGGTTAGGGTACGGCTTAGGGTACGGGTTCGGGTACGGGTTCGGGTACGGGTTCGGGTACGGCGTAGGGTATGGGTTAGGTTTAGGGTTAGGGTTAGTTTGAGGGTTAGGGCTCGGTTTAGGTTACGGGTTAGGATTAGGGTACGTGTTAGGGTTAGGGTAGGGGTTAGGGTTAGGGTACGCGTTAGGGTTAGGGTAGTTATTAAACCTATCCCACTCTCTAGATACCCTTTAGCACGTCAAGGAATATTATTTGGGGGTCCAGCCATGGAGAAGAGTTTAGACACTAGGAGAAGATAAGGAACACACCCATTATCAATAAATCACATTAGGATTCTCTTTTTAACCTGTTCCTTAAAACACTAGTGCTTAGGAAATCTATTGGAGGCAGAAGCAGTCAAGGGTAGCTTAGGGTTAGGGTTTGGGTTAGGGTACGGCTTAGGGTACGGGTTCGGGTACGGGTTCGGGTACGGGTTTGGGTATTGCGTACGATATGGGTTAGGGTTAGGGTTAGGGTTAGTTTGAGGGTTAGGGCTCGGTGTAGGGTACGGGTTAGGATTAGGGTACGTGTTAGGGTTAGGGTAGGGTTTAGGGTTAGGGTACGCGTTAGGGTTAGGGTAGTTATTAAACCTATCCCACTCCCTAGATACCCCTTAGCACGTCAAGGAATATTATTTGGGGGTCCAGCCATGGAGAAGAGTTTAGACAGTAGGAGAAGATAAGGAACACACCCATTATCCTGAAATCACATTAGGATTCTCTTTTTAACCTGTTCCTTAATACACTAGTGCTTAGGAAATCTATTGGAGGCAGAAGCAGTCAAGGGTAGCTTAGGGTTAGGGTTAGGTTTAGGTTTAGGGTTAGGGTTACGGTTAGGGTTAGGGTACGGCTTAGTGTACGGGTTCGGGTACGGGTTCGGGTATGGCGTAAGGTATGGGTTAGGGTTAGGGTTAGGGTTAGTTTGAGGGTTAGGGCTCGGTTTAGGTTACGGGTTAAGATTAGGGTACGTCTTAGGGTTAGGGTAGGGGTTACGGTTAGGGTACGCGTTAGGGTTAGGGTAGTTATTAAACCTATCCCACTCCCTAGATAGCCCTTAGCACGTCAAGGAATATTATTTGGGGGTCCAGCCATGGAGAAGAGTTTAGACACTAGGAGAAGATGAGGAACACACCCATTATCAAGAAATCACATTAGGATTCTCTTTTTAACCTGTTCCTTAAAACACTAGTGCTTAGGAAATCTATTGGAGGCAGAAGCAGTCAAGGGTAGCTTAGGGTTAGGGTTAGGGTTAGGGTTAGGGTTAGCTTTAGGGTACGGTTAGGGTACGGGTTCGGGTACGGGTTCGGGTACGGCGTAGGGTATGGTTTAGGGTTAGGGTTAGGGTTAGTTTGAGGGTTAGGGCTCGGTTTAGGGTACGGGTTAGGATTAGGGTACGTGTTAGGGTTAGGGTACGCGTTAGGGTTAGGGTAGTTATTAAACCTATCCCACTCTCTAGATACCCCTTAGCACGTCAAGGAATATTATTTGGGTGTCCAGCCATGGAGAAGTGTTTAGACACTAGGAGAAGATAGGGAACACACCCATTATCAAGAAATCACATTAGGATTCTCTGTTTAACCTGTTCCTTAAAACACTAGTGCTTAGGAAATCTATTGGAGGCAGAAGCATTCAAGGGTAGCTTAGGGTTAGGGTTAGGTTTAGGGTTAGGGTTAGGGTTAGGGTACGGCTTAGGGTACGGTTTCGGGTACGGGTTCGTGTACGGCGTAGGGTATGGGTTAGGGTTAGGGTTAGTTTGAAGGTTAGGGCTCGGTTTAGGGTACGGGTTAGGATTAGGGTTCGTGTTAGGGTTAGGGTAGGGGTTAGGGTTAGGGTACGCGTTAGGGTTAGGGTAGTTATTAAACCTATCCCACTCTCTAGATACCCTTTAGCACGTCAAGGAATATTATTTGGGGGTCCAGCCATGGAGAAGAGTTTAGACACTAGGAGAAGATAAGGAACACACCCATTATCAATAAATCACATTAGGATTCTCTTTTTAACCTGTTCCTTAAAACACTAGTGCTTAGGAAATCTATTGGAGGCAGAAGCAGTCAAGGGTAGCTTAGGGTTAGGGTTAGGGTTAGGGTACGGCTTAGGGTACGGGTTCGGGTACGGGTTCGTGTACGGCGTAGGGTATGGGTTAGGGTTAGGGTTAGGGTTAGTTTGAAGGTTAGGGCTCGGTTTAGGGTACGGGTTAGGATTAGGGTTCGTGTTAGGGTTAGGGTAGGGGTTAGGGTTAGGGTACGCGTTAGGGTTAGGGTAGTTATTAAACCTATCCCACTCCCTAGATACCCCTTAGCACGTCAAGGAATATTATTTGGGGGTCCAGCCATGGAGAAGAGTTTAGACAGTAGGAGAAGATAAGGAACACACCCATTATCCTGAAATCACATTAGGATTCTCTTCTTAACCTGTTCCTTAATACACTAGTGCTTAGGAAATCTATTGGAGGCAGAAGCAGTGAAGGGTAGCTTAGGGTTAGGGTTAGGTTTAGGTTTAGGGTTAGGGTTAGGGTTAGGGTTAGGGTACGGCTTAGTGTACGGGTTCGGGTACGGGTTCGGGTATGGCGTAGGGTATGGGTTAGGGTTAGGGTTAGGGTTAGTTTGAGGGTTAGGGCTCGGTTTAGGTTACGGGTTAGGATTAGGGTACGTCTTAGGGTTAGGGTAGGGGTTAGGGTTAGGGTACGCGTTAGGGTTAGGGTAGTTATTAAACCTATCCCACTCTCTAGATAACCCTTAGCACGTCAAGGAATATTATTTGGGGGTCCAGCCATGGAGAAGAGTTTAGACACTAGGAGAAGATGAGGAACACACCCATTATCAAGAAATCACATTAGGATTCTATTTTTAACCTCTTCCTTAAAACACTAGTGCTTAGGAAATCTATTGGAGGCAGAAGTAGTCAAGGGTAGCTTAGGGTTAGGGTTAGGGTTAGGGTTAGGGTTAGCTTTAGGGTACGGCTTAGGGTACGGGTTCAGGTACGGGTTCGGGTACGGCGTAAGGTATGGGTTAGGGTTAGGTTTAGGGTTAGTTTGAGGGTTAGGGCTCGGTTTAGGGTACGGGTTAGGATTAGGGTTCGTGTTAGGGTTAGGGTACGCGTTAGGGTTAGGGTAGTTATTAAACCTATCCCACTCTCTAGATACCCCTTAGCACGTCAAGGAATATTATTTGGGTGTCCAGCCATGGAGAAGAGTTTAGACACTAGGAGAAGATAAGGAACACACCCATTATCAAGAAATCACATTAGGATTCTCTTTTTAACCTGTTCCTTAAAACACTAGTGCTTAGGAAATCTATTGGAGGCAGAAGCAGTCAAGGGTAGCTTAGGGTTAGGGTTAGGTTTAGGGTTAGGGTTAGGGTTAGGGTACGGCTTAGGGTACGGTTTCGGGTACGGGTTCGTGTACGGCGTAGGGTATGGGTTAGGGTTAGGGTTAGTTTGAAGGTTAGGGCTCGGTTTAGGGTACGGGTTAGGATTAGGGTACGTGTTAGGGTTAGGGTAGGGGTTAGGGTTAGGGTACGTGTTAGGGTTAGGGTAGTTATTAAACCTATCCCACTCTCTAGATACCCCTTAGCACGTCAAGGAATATTATTGGGGGGTCCAGCCATGGAGAAGAGTTTAGACACTAGGAGAAGATAAGGAACACACCCATTATCAAGAAATCACATTAGGATTCTCTTTTTAACCTGTTCCTTAAAACACTAGTGCTTAGGAAATCTATTGGAGGCAGAAGCAGTCAAGGGTAGCTTAGGGTTAGGGTTCGGGTTAGGGTACGGCTTAGGGTACGGGTTCGGGTACGGGTTCGGGTACGGGTTCGGGTACGGCGTAGGGTATGGGTTAGGTTTAGGGTTAGGGTTAGTTTGAGGGTTAGGGCTCGGTTTATGTTACGGGTTAGGATTAGGGTACGTGTTAGGGTTAGGGTAGGTGTTAGGGTTAGGGTACGCGTTAGGGTTAGGGTAGTTATTAAACCTATCCCACTCTCTAGATACCCCTTAGCACGTCAAGGAATATTATTTGGGGGTCCAGCCATGGAGAAGAGTTTAGACACTCGGAGAAGATAAGGAACACACCCATTATCAATAAATCACGTTAGGATTCTCTTTTTAACCTGTTCCTTAAAACACTAGTGCTTAGGAAATCTATTGGAGGCAGAAGCAGTCAAGGGTAGCTTAGGGTTAGGGTTTGGGTTAGGGTACGGCTTAGGGTACGGGTTCGGGTACGGGTTCGGGTACGGGTTTGGGTATGGCGTACGATATGGGTTAGGGTTAGTTTGAAGGTTAGGGCTCGGTTTAGGGTACGGGTTAGGATTAGGGTTCGTGTTAGGGTTAGGGTAGGGGTTAGGGTTAGGGTACGCGTTAGGGTTAGGGTAGTTATTAAACCTATCCCACTCTCTAGATACCCCTTAGCACGTCAAGGAATATTATTTGGGTGTCCAGCCATGGAGAAGAGTTTAGACACTAGGAGAAGATAAGGAACACACCCATTATCAAGAAATCACATTAGGATTCTCTTTTTAACCTGTTCCTTAAAACACTAGTGCTTAGGAAATCTACTGGAGGCAGAAGCAGTCAAGGGTAGCTTAGGGTTAGGGTTAGGGTTAGGGTTAGGGTTAGGGTACGGCTTAGGGTACGGGTTCGGGTACGGGTTCGAGTACGGCGTAGGGTATGGGTTAGGGTTAGGGTTAGGGTTAGTTTGAAGGTTAGGGCTCGGTTTAGGGTACGGGTTAGGATTAGGGTTCGTGTTAGGGTTAGGGTAGGGGTTAGGGTTAGGGTACGCGTTAGGTTTAGGGTAGTTATTAAACCTATCCCACTCCCTAGATACCCCTTAGCACGTCAAGGAATATTATTTGGGGGTCCATCCATGGAGAAGAGTTCAGAAACTAGGAGAAGATAAGGAACACACCCATTATCAAGAAATCACATTAGGATTCTCTTTTTAACCTGTTCCTTAAAACACTAGTGCTTAGGAAATCTATTGGAGGCAGAAGCAGTCAAGGGTAGCTTAGGTTTAGGGTTAGGGTTAGGGTACGGCTTAGGGTACGGGTTCGGGTACGGGTTCGGGTACGGGTTTGGTTATTGCGTAGGGTATGGGTTAGGGTTAGGGTTAGTTTGAGGGTTAGGGCTCGGTTTAGGGTACGGGTTAGGATTAGGGTACGTGTTAGGGTTAGGGTAGGGGTTAGGGTTAGGGTACGCGTTAGGGTTAGGGTAGTTATTAAACCTATCCCACTCTCTAGATACCCTTTAGCACGTCAAGGAATATTATTTGGGGGTCCAGCCATGGAGAAGAGTTTAGACACTAGGAGAAGATAAGGAACACACCCATTATCCTGAAATCACATTAGGATTCTCTTTTTAACCTGTTCCTTAAAACACTAGTGCTTAGGAAATCTATTGGAGGCAGAAGTAGTCAAGGGTAGCTTAGGGTTAGGGTTAGGGTTAGGGTTAGGGTACGGCTTATGGTACGGGTTCGGGTACGGCTTCGGGTACGGCGTAGGGTATGGGTTAGGGTTAGGTTTAGGGTTAGTTTGAGGGTTAGGGCTCGGTTTAGGGTACGGGTTAGGATTAGGGTACATGTTAGGGTTAGGGTACGCGTTAGGGTTAGGGTAGTTATTAAACCTATCCCACTCTCTAGATACCCCTTAGCACGTCAAGGAATATTATTTGGGGGTCCAGCCATGGAGAAGAGTTTAGACACTAGGAGAAGATAAGGAACACACCCATTATCAAGAAATCACATTAGGATTCTCTTTTTAACCTGTTCCTTAAAACACTAGTGCTTAGGAAATCTATTGGAGGCAGAAGCAGTCAAGGGTAGCTTAGGGTTAGGGTTAGGGTTAGGGTACGGCTTAGGGTACGGGTTCGGGTACGGGTTCGGGTACGGGTTCGGGTACGGCGTAGGGTATGGGTTAGGTTTAGGGTTAGGGTTAGTTTGAGGGTTAGGGCTCGGTTTAGGTTACGGGTTAGGATTAGGGTACGTGTTAGGGTTAGGGTAGGGGTTAGGGTTAGGGTACGCGTTAGGGTTAGGGTAGTTATTAAACCTATCCCACTCTCTAGATACCCTTTAGCACGTCAAGGAATATTATTTGGGGGTCCAGCCATGGAGAAGAGTTTAGACACTAGGAGAAGATAAGGAACACACCCATTATCAATAAATCACATTAGGATTCTCTTTTTAACCTGTTCCTTAAAACACTAGTGCTTAGGAAATCTATTGGAGGCAGAAGCAGTCAAGGGTAGCTTAGGGTTAGGGTTTGGGTTAGGGTACGGCTTAGGGTACGGGTTCGGGTACGGGTTCGGGTACGGGTTTGGGTATGGCGTACGATATGGGTTAGGGTTAGGGTTAGGGTTAGTTTGAGGGTTAGGGCTCGGTGTAGGGTACGGGTTAGGATTAGGGTACGTGTTAGGGTTAGGGTAGGGTTTAGGGTTAGGGTACCCGTTAGGGTTAGGGTAGTTATTAAACCTATCCCACTCCCTAGATACCCCTTAGCACGTCAAGGAATATTATTTGGGGGTCCAGCCATGGAGAAGAGTTTAGAGAGTAGGAGAAGATAAGGAACACACCCATTATCCTGAAATCACATTAGGATTCTCTTTTTAACCTGTTCCTTAATACACTAGTGCTTAGGAAATCTATTGGAGGCAGAAGCAGTCAAGGGTAGCTTAGGGTTAGGGTTAGGTTTAGGTTTAGGGTTAGGGTTACGGTTAGGGTTAGGGTACGGCTTAGTGTACGGGTTCGGGTACGGGTTCGGGTATGGCGTAGGGTATGGGTTAGGGTTAGGGTTAGGGTTAGTTTGAGGTTTAGGGCTCGGTTTAGGTTACGGGTTAGGATTAGGGTACGTCTTAGGGTTAGGGTAGGGGTTACGGTTAGGGTACGCGTTAGGGTTAGGGTAGTTATTAAACCTATCCCACTCCCTAGATAGCCCTTAGCACGTCAAGGAATATTATTTGGGGGTCCAGCCATGGAGAAGAGTTTAGACACTAGGAGAAGATAAGGAACACACCCATTATCAAGAAATCACATTAGGATTCTCTTTTTAACCTGTTCCTTAAAACACTAGTGCTTAGGAAATCTATTGGAGGCAGAAGCATTCAAGGGTAGCTTAGGGTTAGGGTTAGGTTTAGGGTTAGGTTTAGGGTTAGGGTACGGCTTAGGGTACGGTTTCGGGTACGGGTTCGTGTACGGCGTAGGGTATGGGTTAGGGTTAGGGTTAGTTTGAAGGTTAGGGCTCGGTTTAGGGTACGGGTTAGGATTAGGGTTCGTGTTAGGGTTAGGGTAGGGGTTAGGGTTACGGTACGCGTTAGGGTTAGGGTAGTTATTAAACCTATCCCACTCTCTAGATACCCTTTAGCACGTCAAGGAATATTATTTGGGGGTCCAGCCATGGAGAAGAGTTTAGACACTAGGAGAAGATAAGGAACACACCCATTATCAAGAAATCACATTAGGATTCTCTTTTTAACCTGTTCCTTAAAACACTAGTGCTTAGGAAATCTATTGGAGGCAGAAGCAGTCAAGGGTAGCTTAGGGTTAGGGTTAGGGTTAGGGTACGGCTTAGGGTACGGGTTCGGGTACGGGTTCGGGTACGGGTTCTGGTACAGCGTAGGGTATGGGTTAGGTTTAGGGTTAGTGTTAGTTTGAGGGTTAGGGCTCGGTTTAGGTTACGGGTTAGGATTAGGGTACGTGTTAGGGTTAGGGTAGGGTTAGGGTTAGGGTACGCGTTAGGGTTAGGGTAGTTATTAAACCTATCCCACTCTCTAGATACCCCTTAGCACGTCAAGGAATATTATTTGGGGGTCCAGCCATGGAGAAGAGTTTAGACACTAGGAGAAGATAAGGAACACACCCATTATCAAGAAATCACATTAGGATTCCCTTTTTAACCTGTTCCTTAAAACACTAGTGCTTAGGAAATCTATTGGAGGCAGAAGCAGTCAAGGGTAGCTTAGGGTTAGGGTTAGGGTTAGGGTACGGCTTAGGGTACGGGTTCAGGTACGGGTTCGGGTACGGCGTAGGGTATGGGTTAGGGTTAGGGTTAGGGTTAGTTTGAGGGTTAGGGCTCGGTTTAGGTTACGGGTTAGGATTAGGGTACGTGTTAGGGTTAGGATAGGGGTTAGGGTTAGGGTACGCGTTAGGGTTAGGGTAGTTATTAAACCTATCCCACTCTCTAGATACCCCTTAGCACGTCAAGGAATATTATTTGGGGGTCCAGCCATGGAGAAGAGTTTAGACACTAGGAGAAGATGAGGAACACACCCATTATCAAGAAATCACATTAGGATTCTCTTTTTAACCTGTTCCTTAAAACACTAGTGCTTAGGAAATCTATTGGAGGCAGAAGCAGTCAAGGGTAGCTTAGGGTTAGGGTTAGGGTTAGGGTTAGGGTTAGGTTTAGGGTACGGCTTAGGGTACGGGTTCGGGTACGGGTTCGGGTACGGCGTAGGGTATGGGTTAGGGTTAGGTTTAGGGTTTGTTTGATGGTTAGGGCTCGGTTTAGGGTACGGGTTAGGATTAGGGTACGTGTTAGGGTTAGGGTACGCGTTAGGGTTAGGGTAGTTATTAAACCTATCCCACTCTCTAGATACCCCTTAGCACGTCAAGGAATATTATTTGTGTGTCCAGCCATGGAGAAGAGTTTAGACACTAGGAGAAGATAAGGAACACACCCATTATCAAGAAATCACATTAGGATTCTCTTTTTAACCTGTTCCTTAAAATACTAGTGCTTAGGAAATCTATTGGAGGCAGAAGCAGTCAAGGGTAGCTTAGGGTTAGGGTTAGGTTTAGGGTTAGGGTTAGGGTTAGGGTACGGCTTAGGGTACGGTTTCGGGTACGGGTTCGTGTATGGCGTAGGTTATGGGTTAGGGTTAGGGTTAGTTTGAAGGTTAGGGCTCGGTTTAGGGTACGGGTTAGGATTAGGGTACGTGTTAGGGTTAGGGTAGGGGTTAGGGTTAGGGTACGCGTTAGGGTTAGGGTAGTTATTAAACCTATCCCACTCTCTAGATACCCCTTAGCACGTCAAGGAATATTATTTGGGGGTCCAGCCATGGAGAAGAGTTTAGACACTAGGAGAAGATGAGGAACACACCCATTATCAAGAAATCACATTAGGATTCTCTTTTTAACCTGTTCCTTAAAACACTAGTGCTTAGGAAATCTATTGGAGGCAGAAGCAGTCAAGGGTAGCTTAGGGTTAGGGTTAGGTTTAGGGTTAGGGTTAGGGTTAGGGTACGGCTTAGGGTACGGTTTCGGGTACGGGTTCGTGTATGGCGTAGGGTATGGGTTAGGGTTAGGGTTAGTTTGAAGGTTAGGGCTCGGTTTAGGGTACGGGTTAGGATTAGGGTACGTGTTAGGGTTAGGGTAGGGGTTAGGGTTAGGGTACGCGTTAGGGTTAGGGTAGTTATTAAACCTATCCCACTCTCTAGATACCCCTTAGCACGTCAAGGAATATTATTTGGGGGTCCAGCCATGGAGAAGAGTTTAGACACTAGGAGAAGATGAGGAACACACCCATTATCAAGAAATCACATTAGGATTCTATTTTTAACCTGTTCCTTAAAACACTAGTGCTTAGGAAATCTATTGGAGGCAGAAGCAGTCAAGGGTAGCTTAGGGTTAGGGTTTGGGTTAGGGTACGGCTTAGGGTACGGGTTCGGGTACGGGTTCGGGTACGGGTTTGGGTATGGCATACGATATGGGTTAGGGTTAGGGTTAGGGTTAGTTTGAGGGTTAGGGCTCGGTGTAGGGTACGGGTTAGGATTAGGGTACGTGTTAAGGTTAGGGTAGGGGTTAGGGTTAGGGTACGCGTTAGGGTTAGGGTAGTTATTAAACCTATCCCACTCTCTAGATACCCCTTAGCACGTCAAGGAATATTATTTGGGTGTCCAGCCATGGAGAAGAGTTTAGACACTAGGAGAAGATAAGGAACACACCCATTATCAAGAAATCACATTAGGATTCTCTTTTTAACCTGTTCCTTAAAACACTAGTGCTTAGGAAATCTATTGGAGGCAGAAGCAGTCAAGGGTAGCTTAGGGTTAGGGTTAGGTTTAGGGTTAGGGTTAGGGTTAGGGTACGGCTTAGGGTACGGTTTCGGGTACGGGTTCGTGTACGGCGTAGGGTATGGGTTAGGGTTAGGGTTAGTTTGAAGGTTAGGGCTCGGTTTAGGTTACGGGTTAGGATTAGGGTACGTGTTAGGGTTAGGGTACGGGTTAGGGTTAGGGTACGCGTTAGGGTTAGGGTAGTTATTAAACCTATCCCACTCTCTAGATACCCCTTAGCACGTCAAGGAATATTATTTGGGGGTCCAGCCATGGAGAAGAGTTTAGACACTAGGAGAAGATAAGGAACACACCCATTATCAAGAAATCACATTAGGATTCTCTTTTTAACCTGTTCCTTAAAACACTAGTGCTTAGGAAATCTATTGGAGGCAGAAGCAGTCAAGGGTAGCTTAGGGTTAGGGTTAGGGTTAGGGTACGGCTTAGGGTACGGGTTCGGGTACGGTTTCGGGTACGGGTTCGGGTACGGCGTAGGGTATGGGTTAGGTTTAGGGTTAGGGTTAGTTTGAGGGTTAGGGCTCGGTTTAGGTTACGGGTTAGGATTAGGGTACGTGTTAGGGTTAGGGTAGGGGTTAGGGTTAGGGTACGCGTTAGGGTTAGGGTAGTTATTAAACCTATCCCACTCTCTAGATACCCTTTAGCACGTCAAGGAATATTATTTGGGGGTCCAGCCATGGAGAAGAGTTTAGACACTAGGAGAAGATAAGGAACACACCCATTATCAATAAATCACATTAGGATTCTCTTTTTAACCTGTTCCTTAAAACACTAGTGCTTAGGAAATCTATTGGAGGCAGAAGCAGTCAAGGGTAGCTTAGGGTTAGGGTTAGGTTTAGGTTTAGGGTTAGGGTTACGGTTAGGGTTAGGGTACGGCTTAGTGTACGGGTTCGGGTACGGGTTCGGGTATGGCGTAGGGTATGGGTTAGGGTTAGGGTTAGGGTTAGTTTGAGGGTTAGGGCTCGGTTTAGGTTACGGGTTAGGATTAGGGTACGTCTTAGGGTTAGGGTAGGGGTTACGGTTAGGGTACGCGTTAGGGTTAGGGTAGTTATTAAACCTATCCCACTCCCTAGATAGCCCTTAGCACGTCAAGGAATATTATTTGGGGGTCCAGCCATAGAGAAGAGTTTAGACACTAGGAGAAGATGAGGAACACACCCATTATCAAGAAATCACATTAGGATTCTCTTTTTAACCTGTTCCTTAAAACACTAGTGCTTAGGAAATCTATTGGAGGCAGAAGCAGTCAAGGGTAGCTTAGGGTTAGGGTTACGGTTAGGGTTAGGGTTAGCTTTAGGGTACGGTTAGGGTACGGGTTCGGGTACGGGTTCGGGTACGGCGTAGGGTATGGTTTAGGGTTAGGGTTAGGGTTAGTTTGAGGGTTAGGGCTCGGTTTAGGGTACGGGTTAGGATTAGGGTACGTGTTAGGGTTAGGGTACGCGTTAGGGTTAGGGTAGTTATTAAACCTATCCCACTCTCTAGATACCCCTTAGCACGTCAAGGAATATTATTTGGGTGTCCAGCCATGGAGAAGTGTTTAGACACTAGGAGAAGATAGGGAACACACCCATTATCAAGAAATCACATTAGGATTCTCTGTTTAACCTGTTCCTTAAAACACTAGTGCTTAGGAAATCTATTGGAGGCAGAAGCATTCAAGGGTAGCTTAGGGTTAGGGTTAGGTTTAGGGTTAGGGTTAGGGTTAGGGTACGGCTTAGGGTACGGTTTCGGGTACGGGTTCGTGTACGGCGTAGGGTATGGGTTAGGGTTAGGGTTAGTTTGAAGGTTAGGGCTCGGTTTAGGGTACGGGTTAGGATTAGGGTTCGTGTTAGGGTTAGGGTAGGGGTTAGGGTTAGGGTACGCGTTAGGGTTAGGGTAGTTATTAAACCTATCCCACTCTCTAGATACCCTTTAGCACGTCAAGGAATATTATTTGGGGGTCCAGCCATGGAGAAGAGTTTAGACACTAGGAGAAGATAAGGAACACACCCATTATCAAGAAATCACATTAGGATTCTCTTTTTAACCTGTTCCTTAAAACACTAGTGCTTAGGAAATCTATTGGAGGCAGAAGCAGTCAAGGGTAGCTTAGGGTTAGGGTTAGGGTTAGGGTACGGCTTAGGGTACGGGTTCGGGTACGGGTTCGGGTACGGGTTCTTGTACGGCGTAGGGTATGGGTTAGGTTTAGGGTTAGTGTTAGTTTGAGGGTTAGGGCTCGGTTTAGGTTACGGGTTAGGATTAGGGTACGTGTTAGGGTTAGGTTAGGGGTTAGGGTTAGGGTACGCGTTAGGGTTAGGGTAGTTATTAAACCTATCCCACTCTCTAGATACCCCTTAGCACGTCAAGGAATATTATTTGGGTGTCCAGCCATGGAGAAGAGTTTAGACACTAGGAGAAGATAAGGAACACACCCATTATCAATAAATCACATTAGGATTCTCTTTTTAACCTGTTCCTTAAAACACTAGTGCTTAGGAAATCTATTGGAGGGAGAAGCAGTCAAGGGTAGCTTAGGGTTAGGGTTTGGGTTAGGGTACGGCTTAGGGTACGGGTTCGGGTACGGGTTTGGGTACGGGTTTGGGTATGGCGTACGATATGGGTTAGGGTTAGGGTTAGGGTTAGTTTGAGGGTTAGGGCTCGGTGTAGGGTACGGGTTAGGATTAGGGTACGTGTTAGGGTTAGGGTAGGGGTTAGGGTTAGGGTACGCGTTAGGGTTAGGGTAGTTATTAAACCTATCCCACTCTCTAGATACCCTTTAGCACGTCAAGGAATATTATTTGGGGGTCCAGCCATGGAGAAGAGTTTAGACACTAGGAGAAGATAAGGAACACACCCATTATCAATAAATCACATTAGGATTCTCTTTTTAACCTGTTCCTTAAAACACTAGTGCTTAGGAAATCTATTGGAGGCAGAAGCAGTCAAGGGTAGCTTAGGGTTAGGGTTTGGGTTAGGGTACGGCTTAGGGTACGGGTTCGGGTACGGGTTCGGGTACGGGTTTGGGTATGGCGTACGATATGGGTTAGGGTTAGGGTTAGGGTTAGTTTGAGGGTTAGGGCTCGGTGTAGGGTACGGGTTAGGATTAGGGTACGTGTTAGGGTTAGGGTAGGGTTTAGGGTTAGGGTACCCGTTAGGGTTAGGGTAGTTATTAAACCTATCCCACTCCCTAGATACCCCTTAGCACGTCAAGGAATATTATTTGGGGGTCCAGCCATGGAGAAGAGTTTAGACAGTAGGAGAAGATAAGGAACACACCCATTATCCTGAAATCACATTAGGATTCTCTTTTTAACCTGTTCCTTAATACACTAGTGCTTAGGAAATCTATTGGAGGCAGAAGCAGTCAAGGGTAGCTTAGGGTTAGGGTTAGGTTTAGGTTTAGGGTTAGGGTTACGGTTAGGGTTAGGGTACGGCTTAGTGTACGGGTTCGGGTACGGGTTCGGGTATGGCGTAGGGTATGGGTTAGGGTTAGGGTTAGGGTTAGTTTGAGGTTTAGGGCTCGGTTTAGGTTACGGGTTAGGATTAGGGTACGTCTTAGGGTTAGGGTAGGGGTTACGGTTAGGGTACGCGTTAGGGTTAGGGTAGTTATTAAACCTATCCCACTCCCTAGATAGCCCTTAGCACGTCAAGGAATATTATTTGGGGGTCCAGCCATGGAGAAGAGTTTAGACACTAGGAGAAGATGAGGAACACACCCATTATCAAGAAATCACATTAGGATTCTCTTTTTAACCTGTTCCTTAAAACACTAGTGCTTAGGAAATCTATTGGAGGCAGAAGCAGTCAAGGGTAGCTTAGGGTTAGGGTTAGGGTTAGGGTTAGGGTTAGCTTTAGGGTACGGTTAGGGTACGGGTTCGGGTACGGGTTCGGGTACGGCGTAGGGTATGGGTTAGGGTTAGGGTTAGGGTTAGTTTGAGGGTTAGGGCTCGGTTTAGGGTACGGGTTAGGATTAGGGTACGTGTTAGGGTTAGGGTACGCGTTAGGGTTAGGGTAGTTATTAAACCTATCCCACTCTCTAGATACCCCTTAGCACGTCAAGGAATATTATTTGGGTGTCCAGCCATGGAGAAGTGTTTAGACACTAGGAGAAGATAGGGAACACACCCATTATCAAGAAATCACATTAGGATTCTCTGTTTAACCTGTTCCTTAAAACACTAGTGCTTAGGAAATCTATTGGAGGCAGAAGCATTCAAGGGTAGCTTAGGGTTAGGGTTAGGTTTAGGGTTAGGGTTAGGGTTAGGGTACGGCTTAGGGTACGGTTTCGGGTACGGGTTCGTGTACGGCGTAGGGTATGGGTTAGGGTTAGGGTTAGTTTGAAGGTTAGGGCTCGGTTTAGGGTACGGGTTAGGATTAGGGTTCGTGTTAGGGTTAGGGTAGGGGTTAGGGTTAGGGTACGCGTTAGGGTTAGGGTAGTTATTAAACCTATCCCACTCTCTAGATACCCTTTAGCACGTCAAGGAATATTATTTGGGGGTCCAGCCATGGAGAAGAGTTTAGACACTAGGAGAAGATAAGGAACACACCCATTATCAAGAAATCACATTAGGATTCTCTTTTTAACCTGTTCCTTAAAACACTAGTGCTTAGGAAATCTATTGGAGGCAGAAGCAGTCAAGGGTAGCTTAGGGTTAGGGTTAGGGTTAGGGTACGGCTTAGGGTACGGGTTCGGGTACGGGTTCGGGTACGGGTTCTGGTACAGCGTAGGGTATGGGTTAGGTTTAGGGTTAGTGTTAGTTTGAGGGTTAGGGCTCGGTTTAGGTTACGGGTTAGGATTAGGGTACGTGTTAGGGTTAGGGTAGGGTTAGGGTTAGGGTACGCGTTAGGGTTAGGGTAGTTATTAAACCTATCCCACTCTCTAGATACCCCTTAGCACGTCAAGGAATATTATTTGGGGGTCCAGCCATGGAGAAGAGTTTAGACACTAGGAGAAGATAAGGAACACACCCATTATCAAGAAATCACATTAGGATTCTCTTTTTAACCTGTTCCTTAAAACACTAGTGCTTAGGAAATCTAGTGGAGGCAGAAGCAGTCAAGGGTAGCTTAGGGTTAGGGTTAGGGTTAGGGTACGGCTTAGGGTACGGGTTCAGGTACGGGTTCGGGTACGGCGTAGGGTATGGGTTAGGGTTAGGGTTAGGGTTAGTTTGAGGGTTAGGGCTCGGTTTAGGTTACGGGTTAGGATTAGGGTACGTGTTAGGGTTAGGGTAGGGGTTAGGGTTAGGGTACGCGTTAGGGTTAGGGTAGTTATTAAACCTATCCCACTCTCTAGATACCCCTTAGCACGTCAAGGAATATTATTTGGGGGTCCAGCCATGGAGAAGAGTTTAGACACTAGGAGAAGATGAGGAACACACCCATTATCAAGAAATCACATTAGGATTCTCTTTTTAACCTGTTCCTTAAAACACTAGTGCTTAGGAAATCTATTGGAGGCAGAAGCAGTCAAGGGTAGCTTAGGGTTAGGGTTAGGGTTAGGGTTAGGGTTAGCTTTAGGGTACGGCTTAGGGTATGGGTTCGGGTACGGGTTCGAGTACGGCGTAGGGTATGGGTTAGGGTTAGGTTTAGGGTTTGTTTGATGGTTAGGGCTCGGTTTAGGGTACGGGTTAGGATTAGGGTACGTGTTAGGGTTAGGGTACGCGTTAGGGTTAGGGTAGTTATTAAACCTATCCCACTCTCTAGATACCCCTTAGCACGTCAAGGAATATTATTTGGGTGTCCAGCCATGGAGAAGAGTTTAGACACTAGGAGAAGATAAGGAACACACCCATTATCAAGAAATCACATTAGGATTCTCTTTTTAACCTGTTCCTTAAAATACTAGTGCTTAGGAAATCTATTGGAGGCAGAAGCAGTCAAGGGTAGCTTAGGGTTAGGGTTAGGTTTAGGGTTAGGGTTAGGGTTTGGGTACGGCTTAGGGTACGGTTTCGGGTACGGGTTCGTGTATGGCGTAGGTTATGGGTTAGGGTAAGGGTTAGTTTGAAGGTTAGGGCTCGGTTTAGGGTACGGGTTAGGATTAGGGTACGTGTTAGGGTTAGGGTAGGGGTTAGGGTTAGGGTACGCGTTAGGGTTAGGGTAGTTATTAAACCTATCCCACTCTCTAGATACCCCTTAGCACGTCAAGGAATATTATTTGGGGGTCCAGCCATGGAGAAGAGTTTAGACACTAGGAGAAGATGAGGAACACACCCATTATCAAGAAATCACATTAGGATTCTCTTTTTAACCTGTTCCTTAAAACACTAGTGCTTAGGAAATCTATTGGAGGCAGAAGCAGTCAAGGGTAGCTTAGGGTTAGGGTTAGGTTTAGGGTTAGGGTTAGGGTTAGGGTACGGCTTAGGGTACGGTTTCGGGTACGGGTTCGTGTATGGCGTAGGGTATGGGTTAGGGTTAGGGTTAGTTTGAAGGTTAGGGCTCGGTTTAGGGTACGGGTTAGGATTAGGGTACGTGTTAGGGTTAGGGTAGGGGTTAGGGTTAGGGTACGCGTTAGGGTTAGGGTAGTTATTAAACCTATCCCACTCTCTAGATACCCCTTAGCACGTCAAGGAATATTATTTGGGGGTCCAGCCATGGAGAAGAGTTTAGACACTAGGAGAAGATGAGGAACACACCCATTATCAAGAAATCACATTAGGATTCTCTTTTTAACCTGTTCCTTAAAACATTAGTGCTTAGGAAATCTATTGGAGGCAGAAGCAGTCAAGGGTAGCTTAGGGTTAGGGTTTGGGTTAGGGTACGGCTTAGGGTACGGGTTCGGGTACGGGTTCGGGTACGGGTTTGGGTATGGCATACGATATGGGTTAGGGTTAGGGTTAGGGTTAGTTTGAGGGTTAGGGCTCGGTGTAGGGTACGGGTTAGGATTAGGGTACGTGTTAGGGTTAGGGTAGGGGTTAGGGTTAGGGTACGCGTTAGGGTTAGGGTAGTTATTAAACCTATCCCACTCTCTAGATACCCCTTAGCACGTCAAGGAATATTATTTGGGTGTCCAGCCATGGAGAAGAGTTTAGACACTAGGAGAAGATAAGGAACACACCCATTATCAAGAAATCACATTAGGATTCTCTTTTTAACCTGTTCCTTAAAACACTAGTGCTTAGGAAATCTATTGGAGGCAGAAGCAGTCAAGGGTAGCTTAGGGTTAGGGTTAGGTTTAGGGTTAGGGTTAGGGTTAGGGTACGGCTTAGGGTACGGTTTCGGGTACGGGTTCATGTACGGCGTAGGGTATGGGTTAGGGTTAGGGTTAGTTTGAAGGTTAGGGCTCGGTTTAGGTTACGGGTTAGGATTAGGGTACGTGTTAGGGTTAGGGTACGGGTTAGGGTTAGGGTACGCGTTAGGGTTAGGGTAGTTATTAAACCTATCCCACTCTCTAGATACCCCTTAGCACGTCAAGGAATATTATTTGGGGGTCCAGCCATGGAGAAGAGTTTAGACACTAGGAGAAGATAAGGAACACACCCATTATCAAGAAATCACATTAGGATTCTCTTTTTAACCTGTTCCTTAAAACACTAGTGCTTAGGAAATCTATTGGAGGCAGAAGCAGTCAAGGGTAGCTTAGGGTTAGGGTTAGGGTTAGGGTACGGCTTAGGGTACGGGTTCGGGTACGGGTTCGGGTACGGGTTCGGGTACGGCGTAGGGTATGGGTTAGGTTTAGGGTTAGGGTTAGTTTGAGGGTTAGGGCTCGGTTTAGGTTACGGGTTAGGATTAGGGTACGTGTTAGGGTTAGGGTAGGGGTTAGGGTTAGGGTACGCGTTAGGGTTAGGGTAGTTATTAAACCTATCCCACTCTCTAGATACCCTTTAGCACGTCAAGGAATATTATTTGGGGGTCCAGCCATGGAGAAGAGTTTAGACACTAGGAGAAGATAAGGAACACACCCATTATCAATAAATCACATTAGGATTCTCTTTTTAACCTGTTCCTTAAAACACTAGTGCTTAGGAAATCTATTGGAGGCAGAAGCAGTCAAGGGTAGCTTAGGGTTAGGGTTTGGGTTAGGGTACGGCTTAGGGTACGGGTTCGGGTACGGGTTCGGGTACGGGTTTGGGTATTGCGTACGATATGGGTTAGGGTTAGGGTTAGGGTTAGTTTGAGGGTTAGGGCTCGGTGTAGGGTACGGGTTAGGATTAGGGTACGTGTTAGGGTTAGGGTAGGGTTTAGGGTTAGGGTACGCGTTAGGGTTAGGGTAGTTATTAAACCTATCCCACTCCCTAGATACCCTTTAGCACGTCAAGGAATATTATTTGGGGGTCCAGCCATGGAGAAGAGTTTAGACAGTAGGAGAAGATAAGGAACACACCCATTATCCTGAAATCACATTAGGATTCTCTTTTTAACCTGTTCCTTAATACACTAGTGCTTAGGAAATCTATTGGAGGCAGAAGCAGTCAAGGGTAGCTTAGGGTTAGGGTTAGGTTTAGGTTTAGGGTTAGGGTTACGGTTAGGGTTAGGGTACGGCTTAGTGTACGGGTTCGGGTACGGGTTCGGGTATGGCGTAAGGTATGGGTTAGGGTTAGGGTTAGGGTTAGTTTGAGGGTTAGGGCTCGGTTTAGGTTACGGGTTAAGATTAGGGTACGTCTTAGGGTTAGGATAGGGGTTACGGTTAGGGTACGCGTTAGGGTTAGGGTAGTTATTAAACCTATCCCACTCCCTAGATAGCCCTTAGCACGTCAAGGAATATTATTTGGGGGTCCAGCCATGGAGAAGAGTTTAGACACTAGGAGAAGATGAGGAACACACCCATTATCAAGAAATCACATTAGGATTCTCTTTTTAACCTGTTCCTTAAAACACTAGTGCTTAGGAAATCTATTGGAGGCAGAAGCAGTCAAGGGTAGCTTAGGGTTAGGGTTAGGGTTAGGGTTAGGGTTAGCTTTAGGGTACGGTTAGGGTACGGGTTCGGGTACGGGTTTGGGTACGGCGTAGGGTATGGTTTAGGGTTAGGGTTAGGGTTAGTTTGAGGGTTAGGGCTCGGTTTAGGGTACGGGTTAGGATTAGGGTACGTCTTAGGGTTAGGGTACGCGTTAGGGTTAGGGTAGTTATTAAACCTATCCCACTCTCTAGATACCCCTTAGCACGTCAAGGAATATTATTTGGGTGTCCAGCCATGGAGAAGTGTTTAGACACTAGGAGAAGATAGGGAACACACCCATTATCAAGAAATCACATTAGGATTCTCTGTTTAACCTGTTCCTTAAAACACTAGTGCTTAGGAAATCTATTGGAGGCAGAAGCATTCAAGGGTAGCTTAGGGTTAGGGTTAGGTTTAGGGTTAGGGTTAGGGTTAGGGTACGGCTTAGGGTACGGTTTCGGGTACGGGTTCGTGTACGGCGTAGGGTATGGGTTAGGGTTAGGGTTAGTTTGAAGGTTAGGGCTCGGTTTAGGGTACGGGTTAGGATTAGGGTTCGTGTTAGGGTTAGGGTAGGGGTTAGGGTTAGGGTACGCGTTAGGGTTAGGGTAGTTATTAAACCTATCCCACTCTCTAGATACCCTTTAGCACGTCAAGGAATATTATTTGGGGGTCCAGCCATGGAGAAGAGTTTAGACACTAGGAGAAGATAAGGAACACACCCATTATCAATAAATCACATTAGGATTCTCTTTTTAACCTGTTCCTTAAAACACTAGTGCTTAGGAAATCTATTGGAGGCAGAAGCAGTCAAGGGTAGCTTAGGGTTAGGGTTAGGGTTAGGGTACGGCTTAGGGTACGGGTTCGGGTACGGGTTCGTGTACGGCGTAGGGTATGGGTTAGGGTTAGGGTTAGGGTTAGTTTGAAGGTTAGGGCTCGGTTTAGGGTACGGGTTAGGATTAGGGTTCGTGTTAGGGTTAGGGTAGGGGTTAGGGTTAGGGTACGCGTTAGGGTTAGGGTAGTTATTAAACCTATCCCACTCCCTAGATACCCCTTAGCACGTCAAGGAATATTATTTGGGGGTCCAGCCATGGAGAAGAGTTTAGACAGTAGGAGAAGATAAGGAACACACCCATTATCCTGAAATCACATTAGGATTCTCTTCTTAACCTGTTCCTTAATACACTAGTGCTTAGGAAATCTATTGGAGGCAGAAGCAGTGAAGGGTAGCTTAGGGTTAGGGTTAGGTTTAGGTTTAGGGTTAGGGTTAGGGTTAGGGTTAGGGTACGGCTTAGTGTACGGGTTCGGGTACGGGTTCGGGTATGGCGTAGGGTATGGGTTAGGGTTAGGGTTAGGGTTAGTTTGAGGGTTAGGGCTCGGTTTAGGTTACGGGTTAGGATTAGGGTACGTCTTAGGGTTAGGGTAGGGGTTAGGGTTAGGGTACGCGTTAGGGTTAGGGTAGTTATTAAACCTATCCCACTCTCTAGATAACCCTTAGCACGTCAAGGAATATTATTTGGGGGTCCAGCCATGGAGAAGAGTTTAGACACTAGGAGAAGATGAGGAACACACCCATTATCAAGAAATCACATTAGGATTCTATTTTTAACCTCTTCCTTAAAACACTAGTGCTTAGGAAATCTATTGGAGGCAGAAGTAGTCAAGGGTAGCTTAGGGTTAGGGTTAGGGTTAGGGTTAGGGTTAGCTTTAGGGTACGGCTTAGGGTACGGGTTCAGGTACGGGTTCGGGTACGGCGTAAGGTATGGGTTAGGGTTAGGTTTAGGGTTAGTTTGAGGGTTAGGGCTCGGTTTAGGGTACGGGTTAGGATTAGGGTACGTCTTAGGGTTAGGGTACGCGTTAGGGTTAGGGTAGTTATTAAACCTATCCCACTCTCTAGATACCCCTTAGCACGTCAAGGAATATTATTTGGGGGTCCAGCCATGGAGAAGAGTTTAGACACTAGGAGAAGATAAGGAACACACCCATTATCAAGAAATCACATTAGGATTCTCTTTTTAACCTGTTCCTTAAAACACTAGTGCTTAGGAAATCTATTGGAGGCAGAAGCAGTCAAGGGTAGCTTAGGGTTAGGGTTAGGTTTAGGGTTAGGGTTAGGGTTAGGGTACGGCTTAGGGTACGGTTTCGGGTACGGGTTCGTGTATGGCGTAGGGTGTGGGTTAGGGTTAGGGTTAGTTTGAAGGTTAGGGCTCGGTTTAGGGTACGGGTTAGGATTAGGGTACGTGTTAGGGTTAGGGTAGGGGTTAGGGTTAGGGTACGCGTTAGGGTTAGGGTAGTTATTAAACCTATCCCACTCTCTAGATACCCCTTAGCACGTCAAGGAATATTATTTGGGGGTCCAGCCATGGAGAAGAGTTTAGACACTAGGAGAAGATAAGGAACACACCCATTATCAAGAAATAACATTAGGATTCTCTTTTTAACCTGTTCCTTAAAACACTAGTGCTTAGGAAATCTATTGGAGGCAGAAGCAGTCAAGGGTAGCTTAGGGTTAGGGTTAGGGTTAGGGTACGGCTTAGGGTACGGGTTCGGGTAGGGGTTCGGGTACGGGTTCGGGTACGGCGTAGGGTATGGGTTAGGTTTAGGGTTAGGGTTAGTTTGAGGGTTAGGGCTCGGTTTAGGTTACGGGTTAGGATTAGGGTACGTGTTAGGGTTAGGGTAGGGTTTAGGGTTAGGGTACGCGTTAGGGTTAGGGTAGTTATTAAACCTATCCCACTCTCTAGATACCCCTTAGCACGTCAAGGAATATTATTTGGGGGTCCAGCCATGGAGAAGAGTTTAGACACTAGGAGAAGATAAGGAACACACCCATTATCAATAAATCACATTAGGATTCTCTTTTGAATCTGTTCCTTAAAACACTAGTGCTTAGGAAATCTATCGGAGGCAGAAGCAGTAAAGGGTAGCTTAGGGTTAGGGTTTGGGTTAGGGTACGGCTTAGGGTACGGGTTCGGGTACGGGTTCGGGTACGGGTTTGGGTATGGCATACGATATGGGTTAGGGTTAGGGTTAGGGTTAGTTTGAGGGTTAGGGCTCGGTGTAGGGTACGGGTTAGGATTAGGGTACATGTTAGGTTTAGGGTAGGGGTTAGGGTTAGGGTACGCGTTAGGGTTAGGGTAGTTATTAAACCTATCCCACTCTCTAGATACCCCTTAGCACGTCAAGGAATATTATTTGGGTGTCCAGCCATGGAGAAGAGTTTAGACACTAGGAGAAGATAAGGAACACACCCATTATCAAGAAATCACATTAGGATTCTCTTTTTAACCTGTTCCTTAAAACACTAGTGCTTAGGAAATCTATTGGAGGCAGAAGCAGTCAAGGGTAGCTTAGGGTTAGGGTTAGGGTTAGGGTTAGGGTTAGGGTACGGCTTAGGGTACGGGTTCGGGTACGGGTTCGTGTATGGCGTAGGGTATGGGTTAGGGTTAGGGTTAGGGTTAGTTTGAAGGTTAGGGCTCGGTTTAGGGTATGGGTTAGGATTAGGGTTCGTGTTAGGGTTAGGGTAGGGGTTAGGGTTAGGGTACACGTTAGGGTTAGGGTAGTTATTAAACCTATCCCACTCCCTAGATAACCCTTAGCACGTCAAGGAATATTATTTGGGGGTCCAGCCATGGAGAAGAATTTAGACAGTAGGAGAAGATGAGGAACACACCCATTATCAAGAAATCACATTAGGATTCTCTTTTTAACCTGTTCCTTAAAACACTAGTGCTTAGGAAATCTATTGGAGGCAGAAGCAGTCAAGGGTAGCTTAGGGTTAGGGTTAGGGTTAGGGTTAGGGTTAGGGTTAGGTTTAGTTTGAGGGTTAGGGCTCGGTTTAGGGTACGGGTTAGGATTAGGGTTCGTGTTAGGGTTAGGGTACGCGTTAGGGTTAGGGTAGTTATTAAACCTATCCCACTCTCTAGATACCCCTTAGCACGTCAAGGAATATTATTTGGGTGTCCAGCCATGGAGAAGAGTTTAGACACTAGGAGAAGATAAGGAACACACCCATTATCAAGAAATCACATTAGGATTCTCTTTTTAACCTGTTCGTTAAAACACTAGTGCTTAGGAAATCTATTGGAGGCAGAAGCAGTCAAGGGTAGCTTAGGGTTAGGGTTAGGTGTAGGGTTAGGGTTAGGGTTAGGGTACGGCGTAGGGTACGGTTTCGGGTACGGGTTCGTGTACGGCGTAGGGTATGGGTTAGGGTTAGGGTTAGTTTGAAGGTTAGGGCTCGGTTTAGGGTACGGGTTAGGATTAGGGTACGTGTTAGGGTTAGGGTAGGGGTTAGGGTTAGGGTACGTGTTAGGGTTAGGGTAGTTATTAAACCTATCCCACTCTCTAGATACCCCTTAGCACGTCAAGGAATATTATTGGGGGGTCCAGCCATGGAGAAGAGTTTAGACACTAGGAGAAGATAAGGAACACACCCATTATCAAGAAATCACATTAGGATTCTCTTTTTAACCTGTTCCTTAAAACACTAGTGCTTAGGAAATCTATTGGAGGCAGAAGCAGTCAAGGGTAGCTTAGGGTTAGGGTTCGGGTTAGGGTACGGCTTAGGGTACGGGTTCGGGTACGGGTTCGGGTACGGGTTCGGGTACGGCGTAGGGTATGGGTTAGGTTTAGGGTTAGGGTTAGTTTGAGGGTTAGGGCTCGGTTTAGGTTACGGGTTAGGATTAGGGTACGTGTTAGGGTTAGGGTAGGTGTTAGGGTTAGGGTACGCGTTAGGGTTAGGGTAGTTATTAAACCTATCCCACTCTCTAGATACCCCTTAGCACGTCAAGGAATATTATTTGGGGGTCCAGCCATGGAGAAGAGTTTAGACACTCGGAGAAGATAAGGAACACACCCATTATCAATAAATCACGTTAGGATTCTCTTTTTAACCTGTTCCTTAAAACACTAGTGCTTAGGAAATCTATTGGAGGCAGAAGCAGTCAAGGGTAGCTTAGGGTTAGGGTTTGGGTTAGGGTACGGCTTAGGGTACGGGTTCGGGTACGGGTTCGGGTACGGGTTTGGTTATGGCGTACGATATGGGTTAGGGTTAGGGTTAGGGTTAGTTTGAGGGTTAGGGCTCGGTGTAGTGTACGGGTTAGGATTAGGGTACGTGTTAGGGTTAGGGTAGGGGTTAGGGTTAGGGTACGCGTTAGGGTTAGGGTAGTTATTAAACCTATCCCACTCTCTAGATACCCCTTAGCACGTCAAGGAATATTATTTGGGTGTCCAGCCATGGAGAAGAGTTTAGACACTAGGAGAAGATAAGGAACACACCCATTATCAAGAAATCACATTAGGATTCTCTTTTTAACCTGTTCCTTAAAACACTAGTGCTTAGGAAATCTACTGGAGGCAGAAGCAGTCAAGGGTAGCTTAGGGTTAGGGTTAGGGTTAGGGTTAGGTTTAGGGTACGGCTTAGGGTACGGGTTCGGGTACGGGTTCGAGTACGGCGTAGGGTATGGGTTAGGGTTAGGGTTAGGGTTAGTTTGAAGGTTAGGGCTCGGTTTAGGGTACGGGTTAGGATTAGGGTTCGTGTTAGGGTTAGGGTAGGGGTTAGGGTTAGGGTACGCGTTAGGTTTAGGGTAGTTATTAAACCTATCCCACTCCCTAGATACCCCTTAGCACGTCAAGGAATATTATTTGGGGGTCCATCCATGGAGAAGAGTTCAGAAACTAGGAGAAGATAAGGAACACACCCATTATCAAGAAATCACATTAGGATTCTCTTTTTAACCTGTTCCTTAAAACACTAGTGCTTAGGAAATCTATTGGAGGCAGAAGCAGTCAAGGGTAGCTTAGGTTTAGGGTTAGGGTTAGGGTACGGCTTAGGGTACGGGTTCGGGTACGGGTTCGGGTACGGGTTTGGTTATTGCGTAGGGTATGGGTTAGGGTTAGGGTTAGTTTGAGGGTTAGGGCTCGGTTTAGGGTACGGGTTAGGATTAGGGTACGTGTTAGGGTTAGGGTAGGGGTTAGGGTTAGGGTACGCGTTAGGGTTAGGGTAGTTATTAAACCTATCCCACTCTCTAGATACCCTTTAGCACGTCAAGGAATATTATTTGGGGGTCCAGCCATGGAGAAGAGTTTAGACACTAGGAGAAGATAAGGAACACACCCATTATCCTGAAATCACATTAGGATTCTCTTTTTAACCTGTTCCTTAAAACACTAGTGCTTAGGAAATCTATTGGAGGCAGAAGTAGTCAAGGGTAGCTTAGGGTTAGAGTTAGGGTTAGGGTTAGGGTACGGCTTATGGTACGGGTTCGGGTACGGCTTCGGGTACGGCGTAGGGTATGGGTTAGGGTTAGGTTTAGGGTTAGTTTGAGGGTTAGGGCTCGGTTTAGGGTACGGGTTAGGATTAGGGTACATGTTAGGGTTAGGGTACGCGTTAGGGTTAGGGTAGTTATTAAACCTATCCCACTCTCTAGATACCCCTTAGCACGTCAAGGAATATTATTTGGGGGTCCAGCCATGGAGAAGAGTTTAGACACTAGGAGAAGATAAGGAACACACCCATTATCAAGAAATCACATTAGGATTCTCTTTTTAACCTGTTCCTTAAAACACTAGTGCTTAGGAAATCTATTGGAGGCAGAAGCAGTCAAGGGTAGCTTAGGGTTAGGGTTAGGGTTAGGGTACGGCTTAGGGTACGGGTTCGGGTACGGGTTCGGGTACGGGTTCGGGTACGGCGTAGGGTATGGGTTAGGTTTAGGGTTAGGGTTAGTTTGAGGGTTAGGGCTCGGTTTAGGTTACGGGTTAGGATTAGGGTACGTGTTAGGGTTAGGGTAGGGGTTAGGGTTAGGGTACGCGTTAGGGTTAGGGTAGTTATTAAACCTATCCCACTCTCTAGATACCCTTTAGCACGTCAAGGAATATTATTTGGGGGTCCAGCCATGGAGAAGAGTTTAGACACTAGGAGAAGATAAGGAACACACCCATTATCAATAAATCACATTAGGATTCTCTTTTTAACCTGTTCCTTAAAACACTAGTGCTTAGGAAATCTATTGGAGGCAGAAGCAGTCAAGGGTAGCTTAGGGTTAGGGTTTGGGTTAGGGTACGGCTTAGGGTACGGGTTCGGGTACGGGTTCGGGTACGGGTTTGGGTATGGCGTACGATATGGGTTAGGGTTAGGGTTAGGGTTAGTTTGAGGGTTAGGGCTCGGTGTAGGGTACGGGTTAGGATTAGGGTACGTGTTAGGGTTAGGGTAGGGTTTAGGGTTAGGGTACCCGTTAGGGTTAGGGTAGTTATTAAACCTATCCCACTCCCTAGATACCCCTTAGCACGTCAAGGAATATTATTTGGGGGTCCAGCCATGGAGAAGAGTTTAGACAGTAGGAGAAGATAAGGAACACACCCATTATCCTGAAATCACATTAGGATTCTCTTTTTAACCTGTTCCTTAATACACTAGTGCTTAGGAAATCTATTGGAGGCAGAAGCAGTCAAGGGTAGCTTAGGGTTAGGGTTAGGTTTAGGTTTAGGGTTAGGGTTACGGTTAGGGTTAGGGTACGGCTTAGTGTACGGGTTCGGGTACGGGTTCGGGTATGGCGTAGGGTATGGGTTAGGGTTAGGGTTAGGGTTAGTTTGAGGTTTAGGGCTCGGTTTAGGTTACGGGTTAGGATTAGGGTACGTCTTAGGGTTAGGGTAGGGGTTACGGTTAGGGTACGCGTTAGGGTTAGGGTAGTTATTAAACCTATCCCACTCCCTAGATAGCCCTTAGCACGTCAAGGAATATTATTTGGGGGTCCAGCCATGGAGAAGAGTTTAGACACTAGGAGAAGATGAGGAACACACCCATTATCAAGAAATCACATTAGGATTCTCTTTTTAACCTGTTCCTTAAAACACTAGTGCTTAGGAAATCTATTGGAGGCAGAAGCAGTCAAGGGTAGCTTAGGGTTAGGGTTAGGGTTAGGGTTAGGGTTAGCTTTAGGGTACGGTTAGGGTACGGGTTCGGGTACGGGTTCGGGTACGGCGTAGGGTATGGGTTAGGGTTAGGGTTAGGGTTAGTTTGAGGGTTAGGGCTCGGTTTAGGGTACGGGTTAGGATTAGGGTACGTGTTAGGGTTAGGGTACGCGTTAGGGTTAGGGTAGTTATTAAACCTATCCCACTCTCTAGATACCCCTTAGCACGTCAAGGAATATTATTTGGGTGTCCAGCCATGGAGAAGTGTTTAGACACTAGGAGAAGATAGGGAACACACCCATTATCAAGAAATCACATTAGGATTCTCTTTTTAACCTGTTCCTTAAAACACTAGTGCTTAGGAAATCTATTGGAGGCAGAAGCATTCAAGGGTAGCTTAGGGTTAGGGTTAGGTTTAGGGTTAGGGTTAGGGTTAGGGTACGGCTTAGGGTACGGTTTCGGGTACGGGTTCGTGTACGGCGTAGGGTATGGGTTAGGGTTAGGGTTAGTTTGAAGGTTAGGGCTCGGTTTAGGGTACGGGTTAGGATTAGGGTTCGTGTTAGGGTTAGGGTAGGGGTTAGGGTTACGGTACGCGTTAGGGTTAGGGTAGTTATTAAAACTATCCCACTCTCTAGATACCCTTTAGCACGTCAAGGAATATTATTTGGGGGTCCAGCCATGGAGAAGAGTTTAGACACTAGGAGAAGATAAGGAACACACCCATTATCAAGAAATCACATTAGGATTCTCTTTTTAACCTGTTCCTTAAAACACTAGTGCTTAGGAAATCTATTGGAGGCAGAAGCAGTCAAGGGTAGCTTAGGGTTAGGGTTAGGGTTAGGGTACGGCTTAGGGTACGGGTTCGGGTACGGGTTCGGGTACGGGTTCTGGTACAGCGTAGGGTATGGGTTAGGTTTAGGGTTAGTGTTAGTTTGAGGGTTAGGGCTCGGTTTAGGTTACGGGTTAGGATTAGGGTACGTGTTAGGGTTAGGGTAGGGTTAGGGTTAGGGTACGCGTTAGGGTTAGGGTAGTTATTAAACCTATCCCACTCTCTAGATACCCCTTAGCACGTCAAGGAATATTATTTGGGGGTCCAGCCATGGAGAAGAGTTTAGACACTAGGAGAAGATAAGGAACACACCCATTATCAAGAAATCACATTAGGATTCTCTTTTTAACCTGTTCCTTAAAACACTAGTGCTTAGGAAATCTATTGGAGGCAGAAGCAGTCAAGGGTAGCTTAGGGTTAGGGTTAGGGTTAGGGTACGGCTTAGGGTACGGGTTCGGGTACGGGTTCGGGTACGGGTTCTGGTACAGCGTAGGGTATGGGTTAGGTTTAGGGTTAGTGTTAGTTTGAGGGTTAGGGCTCGGTTTAGGTTACGGGTTAGGATTAGGGTACGTGTTAGGGTTAGGGTAGGGTTAGGGTTAGGGTACGCGTTAGGGTTAGGGTAGTTATTAAACCTATCCCACTCTCTAGATACCCCTTAGCACGTCAAGGAATATTATTTGGGGGTCCAGCCATGGAGAAGAGTTTAGACACTAGGAGAAGATAAGGAACACACCCATTATCAAGAAATCACATTAGGATTCTCTTTTTAACCTGTTCCTTAAAACACTAGTGCTTAGGAAATCTATTGGAGGCAGAAGCAGTCAAGGGTAGCTTAGGGTTAGGGTTAGGGTTAGGGTACGGCTTAGGGTACGGGTTCAGGTACGGGTTCGGGTACGGCGTAGGGTATGGGTTAGGGTTAGGGTTAGGGTTAGTTTGAGGGTTAGGGCTCGGTTTAGGTTACGGGTTAGGATTAGGGTACGTGTTAGGGTTAGGGTAGGGGTTAGGGTTAGGGTACGCGTTAGGTTTAGGGTAGTTATTAAACCTATCCCACTCCCTAGATACCCCTTAGCACGTCAAGGAATATTATTTGGGGGTCCATCCATGGAGAAGAGTTCAGAAACTAGGAGAAGATAAGGAACACACCCATTATCAAGAAATCACATTAGGATTCTCTTTTTAACCTGTTCCTTAAAACACTAGTGCTTAGGAAATCTATTGGAGGCAGAAGCAGTCAAGGGTAGCTTAGGTTTAGGGTTAGGGTTAGGGTACGGCTTAGGGTACGGGTTCGGGTACGGGTTCGGGTACGGGTTTGGTTATTGCGTAGGGTATGGGTTAGGGTTAGGGTTAGTTTGAGGGTTAGGGCTCGGTTTAGGGTACGGGTTAGGATTAGGGTACGTGTTAGGGTTAGGGTAGGGGTTAGAGTTAGGGTACGCGTTAGGGTTAGGGTAGTTATTAAACCTATCCCACTCTCTAGATACCCTTTAGCACGTCAAGGAATATTATTTGGGGGTCCAGCCATGGAGAAGAGTTTAGACACTAGGAGAAGATAAGGAACACACCCATTATCCTGAAATCACATTAGGATTCTCTTTTTAACCTGTTCCTTAAAACACTAGTGCTTAGGAAATCTATTGGAGGCAGAAGTAGTCAAGGGTAGCTTAGGGTTAGAGTTAGGGTTAGGGTTAGGGTACGGCTTATGGTACGGGTTCGGGTACGGCTTCGGGTACGGCGTAGGGTATGGGTTAGGGTTAGGTTTAGGGTTAGTTTGAGGGTTAGGGCTCGGTTTAGGGTACGCGTTAGGATTAGGGTACATGTTAGGGTTAGGGTACGCGTTAGGGTTAGGGTAGTTATTAAACCTATCCCACTCTCTAGATACCCCTTAGCACGTCAAGGAATATTATTTGGGGGTCCAGCCATGGAGAAGAGTTTAGACACTAGGAGAAGATAAGGAACACACCCATTATCAAGAAATCACATTAGGATTCTCTTTTTAACCTGTTCCTTAAAACACTAGTGCTTAGGAAATCTATTGGAGGCAGAAGCAGTCAAGGGTAGCTTAGGGTTAGGGTTAGGGTTAGGGTACGGCTTAGGGTACGGGTTCGGGTACGGGTTCGGGTACGGGTTCGGGTACGGCGTAGGGTATGGGTTAGGTTTAGGGTTAGGGTTAGTTTGAGGGTTAGGGCTCGGTTTAGGTTACGGGTTAGGATTAGGGTACGTGTTAGGGTTAGGGTAGGGGTTAGGGTTAGGGTACGCGTTAGGGTTAGGGTAGTTATTAAACCTATCCCACTCTCTAGATACCCTTTAGCACGTCAAGGAATATTATTTGGGGGTCCAGCCATGGAGAAGAGTTTAGACACTAGGAGAAGATAAGGAACACACCCATTATCAATAAATCACATTAGGATTCTCTTTTTAACCTGTTCCTTAAAACACTAGTGCTTAGGAAATCTATTGGAGGCAGAAGCAGTCAAGGGTAGCTTAGGGTTAGGGTTTGGGTTAGGGTACGGCTTAGGGTACGGGTTCGGGTACGGGTTCGGGTACGGGTTTGGGTATGGCGTACGATATGGGTTAGGGTTAGGGTTAGGGTTAGTTTGAGGGTTAGGGCTCGGTGTAGGGTACGGGTTAGGATTAGGGTACGTGTTAGGGTTAGGGTAGGGTTTAGGGTTAGGGTACCCGTTAGGGTTAGGGTAGTTATTAAACCTATCCCACTCCCTAGATACCCCTTAGCACGTCAAGGAATATTATTTGGGGGTCCAGCCATGGAGAAGAGTTTAGACAGTAGGAGAAGATAAGGAACACACCCATTATCCTGAAATCACATTAGGATTCTCTTTTTAACCTGTTCCTTAATACACTAGTGCTTAGGAAATCTATTGGAGGCAGAAGCAGTCAAGGGTAGCTTAGGGTTAGGGTTAGGTTTAGGTTTAGGGTTAGGGTTACGGTTAGGGTTAGGGTACGGCTTAGTGTACGGGTTCGGGTACGGGTTCGGGTATGGCGTAGGGTATGGGTTAGGGTTAGGGTTAGGGTTAGTTTGAGGTTTAGGGCTCGGTTTAGGTTACGGGTTAGGATTAGGGTACGTCTTAGGGTTAGGGTAGGGGTTACGGTTAGGGTACGCGTTAGGGTTAGGGTAGTTATTAAACCTATCCCACTCCCTAGATAGCCCTTAGCACGTCAAGGAATATTATTTGGGGGTCCAGCCATGGAGAAGAGTTTAGACACTAGGAGAAGATGAGGAACACACCCATTATCAAGAAATCACATTAGGATTCTCTTTTTAACCTGTTCCTTAAAACACTAGTGCTTAGGAAATCTATTGGAGGCAGAAGCAGTCAAGGGTAGCTTAGGGTTAGGGTTAGGGTTAGGGTTAGGGTTAGCTTTAGGGTACGGTTAGGGTACGGGTTCGGGTACGGGTTCGGGTACGGCGTAGGGTATGGGTTAGGGTTAGGGTTAGGGTTAGTTTGAGGGTTAGGGCTCGGTTTAGGGTACGGGTTAGGATTAGGGTACGTGTTAGGGTTAGGGTACGCGTTAGGGTTAGGGTAGTTATTAAACCTATCCCACTCTCTAGATACCCCTTAGCACGTCAAGGAATATTATTTGGGTGTCCAGCCATGGAGAAGTGTTTAGACACTAGGAGAAGATAGGGAACACACCCATTATCAAGAAATCACATTAGGATTCTCTTTTTAACCTGTTCCTTAAAACACTAGTGCTTAGGAAATCTATTGGAGGCAGAAGCATTCAAGGGTAGCTTAGGGTTAGGGTTAGGTTTAGGGTTAGGGTTAGGGTTAGGGTACGGCTTAGGGTACGGTTTCGGGTACGGGTTCGTGTACGGCGTAGGGTATGGGTTAGGGTTAGGGTTAGTTTGAAGGTTAGGGCTCGGTTTAGGGTACGGGTTAGGATTAGGGTTCGTGTTAGGGTTAGGGTAGGGGTTAGGGTTACGGTACGCGTTAGGGTTAGGGTAGTTATTAAAACTATCCCACTCTCTAGATACCCTTTAGCACGTCAAGGAATATTATTTGGGGGTCCAGCCATGGAGAAGAGTTTAGACACTAGGAGAAGATAAGGAACACACCCATTATCAAGAAATCACATTAGGATTCTCTTTTTAACCTGTTCCTTAAAACACTAGTGCTTAGGAAATCTATTGGAGGCAGAAGCAGTCAAGGGTAGCTTAGGGTTAGGGTTAGGGTTAGGGTACGGCTTAGGGTACGGGTTCGGGTACGGGTTCGGGTACGGGTTCTGGTACAGCGTAGGGTATGGGTTAGGTTTAGGGTTAGTGTTAGTTTGAGGGTTAGGGCTCGGATTAGGTTACGGGTTAGGATTAGGGTACGTGTTAGGGTTAGGGTAGGGTTAGGGTTAGGGTACGCGTTAGGGTTAGGGTAGTTATTAAACCTATCCCACTCTCTAGATACCCCTTAGCACGTCAAGGAATATTATTTGGGGGTCCAGCCATGGAGAAGAGTTTAGACACTAGGAGAAGATAAGGAACACACCCATTATCAAGAAATCACATTAGGATTCTCTTTTTAACCTGTTCCTTAAAACACTAGTGCTTAGGAAATCTATTGGAGGCAGAAGCAGTCAAGGGTAGCTTAGGGTTAGGGTTAGGGTTAGGGTACGGCTTAGGGTACGGGTTCAGGTACGGGTTCGGGTACGGCGTAGGGTATGGGTTAGGGTTAGGGTTAGGGTTAGTTTGAGGGTTAGGGCTCGGTTTAGGTTACGGGTTAGGATTAGGGTACGTGTTAGGGTTAGGGTAGGGGTTAGGGTTAGGGTACGCGTTAGGGTTAGGGTAGTTATTAAACCTATCCCACTCTCTAGATACCCCTTAGCACGTCAAGGAATATTATTTGGGGGTCCAGCCATGGAGAAGAGTTTAGACACTAGGAGAAGATGAGGAACACACCCATTATCAAGAAATCACATTAGGATTCTCTTTTTAACCTGTTCCTTAAAACACTAGTGCTTAGGAAATCTATTGGAGGCAGAAGCAGTCAAGGGTAGCTTAGGGTTAGGGTTAGGTTTAGGGTTAGGGTTAGGGTTAGGGTACGGCTTAGGGTACGGTTTCGGGTACGGGTTCGTGTATGGCGTAGGGTATGGGTTAGGGTTAGGGTTAGTTTGAAGGTTAGGGCTCGGTTTAGGGTACGGGTTAGGATTAGGGTACGTGTTAGGGTTAGGGTAGGGGTTAGGGTTAGGGTACGCGTTAGGGTTAGGGTAGTTATTAAACCTATCCCACTCTCTAGATACCCCTTAGCACGTCAAGGAATATTATTTGGGGGTCCAGCCATGGAGAAGAGTTTAGACACTAGGAGAAGATGAGGAACACACCCATTATCAAGAAATCACATTAGGATTCTATTTTTAACCTGTTCCTTAAAACACTAGTGCTTAGGAAATCTATTGGAGGCAGAAGCAGTCAAGGGTAGCTTAGGGTTAGGGTTTGGGTTAGGGTACGGCTTAGGGTACGGGTTCGGGTACGGGTTCGGGTACGGGTTTGGGTATGGCATACGATATGGGTTAGGGTTAGGGTTAGGGTTAGTTTGAGGGTTAGGGCTCGGTGTAGGGTACGGGTTAGGATTAGGGTACGTGTTAGGGTTAGGGTAGGGGTTAGGGTTAGGGTACGCGTTAGGGTTAGGGTAGTTATTAAACCTATCCCACTCTCTAGATACCCCTTAGCACGTCAAGGAATATTATTTGGGTGTCCAGCCATGGAGAAGAGTTTAGACACTAGGAGAAGATAAGGAACACACCCATTATCAAGAAATCACATTAGGATTCTCTTTTTAACCTGTTCCTTAAAACACTAGTGCTTAGGAAATCTATTGGAGGCAGAAGCAGTCAAGGGTAGCTTAGGGTTAGGGTTAGGTTTAGGGTTAGGGTTAGGGTTAGGGTACGGCTTAGGGTACGGTTTCGGGTACGGGTTCGTGTACGGCGTAGGGTATGGGTTAGGGTTAGTGTTAGTTTGAAGGTTAGGGCTCGGTTTAGGTTACGGGTTAGGATTAGGGTACGTGTTAGGGTTAGGGTACGGGTTAGGGTTAGGGTACGCGTTAGGGTTAGGGTAGTTATTAAACCTATCCCACTCTCTAGATACCCCTTAGCACGTCAAGGAATATTATTTGGGGGTCCAGCCATGGAGAAGAGTTTAGACACTAGGAGAAGATAAGGAACACACCCATTATCAAGAAATCACATTAGGATTCTCTTTTTAACCTGTTCCTTAAAACACTAGTGCTTAGGAAATCTATTGGAGGCAGAAGCAGTCAAGGGTAGCTTAGGGTTAGGGTTAGGGTTAGGGTACGGCTTAGGGTACGGGTTCGGGTACGGTTTCGGGTACGGGTTCGGGTACGGCGTAGGGTATGGGTTAGGTTTAGGGTTAGGGTTAGTTTGAGGGTTAGGGCTCGGTTTAGGTTACGGGTTAGGATTAGGGTACGTGTTAGGGTTAGGGTAGGGGTTAGGGTTAGGGTACGCGTTAGGGTTAGGGTAGTTATTAAACCTATCCCACTCTCTAGATACCCTTTAGCACGTCAAGGAATATTATTTGGGGGTCCAGCCATGGAGAAGAGTTTAGACACTAGGAGAAGATAAGGAACACACCCATTATCAATAAATCACATTAGGATTCTCTTTTTAACCTGTTCCTTAAAACACTAGTGCTTAGGAAATCTATTGGAGGCAGAAGCAGTCAAGGGTAGCTTAGGGTTAGGGTTTGGGTTAGGGTACGGCTTAGGGTACGGGTTCGGGTACGGGTTCGGGTACGGGTTTGGGTATTGCGTACGATATGGGTTAGGGTTAGGGTTAGGGTTAGTTTGAGGGTTAGGGCTCGGTGTAGGGTACGGGTTAGGATTAGGGTACGTGTTAGGGTTAGGGTAGGGTTTAGGGTTAGGGTACGCGTTAGGGTTAGGGTAGTTATTAAACCTATCCCACTCCCTAGATACCCCTTAGCACGTCAAGGAATATTATTTGGGGGTCCAGCCATGGAGAAGAGTTTAGACAGTAGGAGAAGATAAGGAACACACCCATTATCCTGAAATCACATTAGGATTCTCTTTTTAACCTGTTCCTTAATACACTAGTGCTTAGGAAATCTATTGGAGGCAGAAGCAGTCAAGGGTAGCTTAGGGTTAGGGTTAGGTTTAGGTTTAGGGTTAGGGTTACGGTTAGGGTTAGGGTACGGCTTAGTGTACGGGTTCGGGTACGGGTTCGGGTATGGCGTAGGGTATGGGTTAGGGTTAGGGTTAGGGTTAGTTTGAGGTTTAGGGCTCGGTTTAGGTTACGGGTTAGGATTAGGGTACGTCTTAGGGTTAGGGTAGGGGTTACGGTTAGGGTACGCGTTAGGGTTAGGGTAGTTATTAAACCTATCCCACTCCCTAGATAGCCCTTAGCACGTCAAGGAATATTATTTGGGGGTCCAGCCATGGAGAAGAGTTTAGACACTAGGAGAAGATGAGGAACACACCCATTATCAAGAAATCACATTAGGATTCTCTTTTTAACCTGTTCCTTAAAACACTAGTGCTTAGGAAATCTATTGGAGGCAGAAGCAGTCAAGGGTAGCTTAGGGTTAGGGTTAGGGTTAGGGTTAGGGTTAGCTTTAGGGTACGGTTAGGGTACGGGTTCGGGTACGGGTTCGGGTACGGCGTAGGGTATGGGTTAGGGTTAGGGTTAGGGTTAGTTTGAGGGTTAGGGCTCGGTTTAGGGTACGGGTTAGGATTAGGGTACGTGTTAGGGTTAGGGTACGCGTTAGGGTTAGGGTAGTTATTAAACCTATCCCACTCTCTAGATACCCCTTAGCACGTCAAGGAATATTATTTGGGTGTCCAGCCATGGAGAAGTGTTTAGACACTAGGAGAAGATAGGGAACACACCCATTATCAAGAAATCACATTAGGATTCTCTTTTTAACCTGTTCCTTAAAACACTAGTGCTTAGGAAATCTATTGGAGGCAGAAGCATTCAAGGGTAGCTTAGGGTTAGGGTTAGGTTTAGGGTTAGGGTTAGGGTTAGGGTACGGCTTAGGGTACGGTTTCGGGTACGGGTTCGTGTACGGCGTAGGGTATGGGTTAGGGTTAGGGTTAGTTTGAAGGTTAGGGCTCGGTTTAGGGTACGGGTTAGGATTAGGGTTCGTGTTAGGGTTAGGGTAGGGGTTAGGGTTACGGTACGCGTTAGGGTTAGGGTAGTTATTAAAACTATCCCACTCTCTAGATACCCTTTAGCACGTCAAGGAATATTATTTGGGGGTCCAGCCATGGAGAAGAGTTTAGACACTAGGAGAAGATAAGGAACACACCCATTATCAAGAAATCACATTAGGATTCTCTTTTTAACCTGTTCCTTAAAACACTAGTGCTTAGGAAATCTATTGGAGGCAGAAGCAGTCAAGGGTAGCTTAGGGTTAGGGTTAGGGTTAGGGTACGGCTTAGGGTACGGGTTCGGGTACGGGTTCGGGTACGGGTTCTGGTACAGCGTAGGGTATGGGTTAGGTTTAGGGTTAGTGTTAGTTTGAGGGTTAGGGCTCGGTTTAGGTTACGGGTTAGGATTAGGGTACGTGTTAGGGTTAGGGTAGGGTTAGGGTTAGGGTACGCGTTAGGGTTAGGGTAGTTATTAAACCTATCCCACTCTCTAGATACCCCTTAGCACGTCAAGGAATATTATTTGGGGGTCCAGCCATGGAGAAGAGTTTAGACACTAGGAGAAGATAAGGAACACACCCATTATCAAGAAATCACATTAGGATTCTCTTTTTAACCTGTTCCTTAAAACACTAGTGCTTAGGAAATCTATTGGAGGCAGAAGCAGTCAAGGGTAGCTTAGGGTTAGGGTTAGGGTTAGGGTACGGCTTAGGGTACGGGTTCAGGTACGGGTTCGGGTACGGCGTAGGGTATGGGTTAGGGTTAGGGTTAGGGTTAGTTTGAGGGTTAGGGCTCGGTTTAGGTTACGGGTTAGGATTAGGGTACGTGTTAGGGTTAGGGTAGGGGTTAGGGTTAGGGTACGCGTTAGGGTTAGGGTAGTTATTAAACCTATCCCACTCTCTAGATACCCCTTAGCACGTCAAGGAATATTATTTGGGGGTCCAGCCATGGAGAAGAGTTTAGACACTAGGAGAAGATGAGGAACACACCCATTATCAAGAAATCACATTAGGATTCTCTTTTTAACCTGTTCCTTAAAACACTAGTGCTTAGGAAATCTATTGGAGGCAGAAGCAGTCAAGGGTAGCTTAGGGTTAGGGTTAGGGTTAGGGTTAGGGTTAGCTTTAGGGTACGGCTTAGGGTACGGGTTCGGGTACGGGTTCGGGTACGGCGTAGGGTATGGGTTAGGGTTAGGTTTAGGGTTTGTTTGATGGTTAGGGCTCGGTTTAGGGTACGGGTTAGGATTAGGGTACGTGTTAGGGTTAGGGTACGCGTTAGGGTTAGGGTAGTTATTAAACCTATCCCACTCTCTAGATACCCCTTAGCACGTCAAGGAATATTATTTGGGTGTCCAGCCATGGAGAAGAGTTTAGACACTAGGAGAAGATAAGGAACACACCCATTATCAAGAAATCACATTAGGATTCTCTTTTTAACCTGTTCCTTAAAATACTAGTGCTTAGGAAATCTATTGGAGGCAGAAGCAGTCAAGGGTAGCTTAGGGTTAGGGTTAGGTTTAGGGTTAGGGTTAGGGTTAGGGTACGGCTTAGGGTACGGTTTCGGGTACGGGTTCGTGTATGGCGTAGGTTATGGGTTAGGGTTAGGGTTAGTTTGAAGGTTAGGGCTCGGTTTAGGGTACGGGTTAGGATTAGGGTACGTGTTAGGGTTAGGGTAGGGGTTAGGGTTAGGGTACGCGTTAGGGTTAGGGTAGTTATTAAACCTATCCCACTCTCTAGATACCCCTTAGCACGTCAAGGAATATTATTTGGGGGTCCAGCCATGGAGAAGAGTTTAGACACTAGGAGAAGATGAGGAACACACCCATTATCAAGAAATCACATTAGGATTCTCTTTTTAACCTGTTCCTTAAAACACTAGTGCTTAGGAAATCTATTGGAGGCAGAAGCAGTCAAGGGTAGCTTAGGGTTAGGGTTAGGTTTAGGGTTAGGGTTAGGGTTAGGGTACGGCTTAGGGTACGGTTTCGGGTACGGGTTCGTGTATGGCGTAGGGTATGGGTTAGGGTTAGGGTTAGTTTGAAGGTTAGGGCTCGGTTTAGGGTACGGGTTAGGATTAGGGTACGTGTTAGGGTTAGGGTAGGGGTTAGGGTTAGGGTACGCGTTAGGGTTAGGGTAGTTATTAAACCTATCCCACTCTCTAGATACCCCTTAGCACGTCAAGGAATATTATTTGGGGGTCCAGCCATGGAGAAGAGTTTAGACACTAGGAGAAGATGAGGAACACACCCATTATCAAGAAATCACATTAGGATTCTATTTTTAACCTGTTCCTTAAAACACTAGTGCTTAGGAAATCTATTGGAGGCAGAAGCAGTCAAGGGTAGCTTAGGGTTAGGGTTTGGGTTAGGGTACGGCTTAGGGTACGGGTTCGGGTACGGGTTCGGGTACGGGTTTGGGTATGGCATACGATATGGGTTAGGGTTAGGGTTAGGGTTAGTTTGAGGGTTAGGGCTCGGTGTAGGGTACGGGTTAGGATTAGGGTACGTGTTAGGGTTAGGGTAGGGGTTAGGGTTAGGGTACGCGTTAGGGTTAGGGTAGTTATTAAACCTATCCCACTCTCTAGATACCCCTTAGCACGTCAAGGAATATTATTTGGGTGTCCAGCCATGGAGAAGAGTTTAGACACTAGGAGAAGATAAGGAACACACCCATTATCAAGAAATCACATTAGGATTCTCTTTTTAACCTGTTCCTTAAAACACTAGTGCTTAGGAAATCTATTGGAGGCAGAAGCAGTCAAGGGTAGCTTAGGGTTAGGGTTAGGTTTAGGGTTAGGGTTAGGGTTAGGGTACGGCTTAGGGTACGGTTTCGGGTACGGGTTCGTGTACGGCGTAGGGTATGGGTTAGGGTTAGTGTTAGTTTGAAGGTTAGGGCTCGGTTTAGGTTACGGGTTAGGATTAGGGTACGTGTTAGGGTTAGGGTACGGGTTAGGGTTAGGGTACGCGTTAGGGTTAGGGTAGTTATTAAACCTATCCCACTCTCTAGATACCCCTTAGCACGTCAAGGAATATTATTTGGGGGTCCAGCCATGGAGAAGAGTTTAGACACTAGGAGAAGATAAGGAACACACCCATTATCAAGAAATCACATTAGGATTCTCTTTTTAACCTGTTCCTTAAAACACTAGTGCTTAGGAAATCTATTGGAGGCAGAAGCAGTCAAGGGTAGCTTAGGGTTAGGGTTAGGGTTAGGGTACGGCTTAGGGTACGGGTTCGGGTACGGTTTCGGGTACGGGTTCGGGTACGGCGTAGGGTATGGGTTAGGTTTAGGGTTAGGGTTAGTTTGAGGGTTAGGGCTCGGTTTAGGTTACGGGTTAGGATTAGGGTACGTGTTAGGGTTAGGGTAGGGGTTAGGGTTAGGGTACGCGTTAGGGTTAGGGTAGTTATTAAACCTATCCCACTCTCTAGATACCCTTTAGCACGTCAAGGAATATTATTTGGGGGTCCAGCCATGGAGAAGAGTTTAGACACTAGGAGAAGATAAGGAACACACCCATTATCAATAAATCACATTAGGATTCTCTTTTTAACCTGTTCCTTAAAACACTAGTGCTTAGGAAATCTATTGGAGGCAGAAGCAGTCAAGGGTAGCTTAGGGTTAGGGTTTGGGTTAGGGTACGGCTTAGGGTACGGGTTCGGGTACGGGTTCGGGTACGGGTTTGGGTATTGCGTACGATATGGGTTAGGGTTAGGGTTAGGGTTAGTTTGAGGGTTAGGGCTCGGTGTAGGGTACGGGTTAGGATTAGGGTACGTGTTAGGGTTAGGGTAGGGTTTAGGGTTAGGGTACGCGTTAGGGTTAGGGTAGTTATTAAACCTATCCCACTCCCTAGATACCCCTTAGCACGTCAAGGAATATTATTTGGGGGTCCAGCCATGGAGAAGAGTTTAGACAGTAGGAGAAGATAAGGAACACACCCATTATCCTGAAATCACATTAGGATTCTCTTTTTAACCTGTTCCTTAATACACTAGTGCTTAGGAAATCTATTGGAGGCAGAAGCAGTCAAGGGTAGCTTAGGGTTAGGGTTAGGTTTAGGTTTAGGGTTAGGGTTACGGTTAGGGTTAGGGTACGGCTTAGTGTACGGGTTCGGGTACGGGTTCGGGTATGGCGTAGGGTATGGGTTAGGGTTAGGGTTAGGGTTAGTTTGAGGGTTAGGGCTCGGTTTAGGTTACGGGTTAGGATTAGGGTACGTCTTAGGGTTAGGGTAGGGGTTACGGTTAGGGTACGCGTTAGGGTTAGGGTAGTTATTAAACCTATCCCACTCCCTAGATAGCCCTTAGCACGTCAAGGAATATTATTTGGGGGTCCAGCTATGGAGAAGAGTTTAGACACTAGGAGAAGATGAGGAACACACCCATTATCAAGAAATCACATTAGGATTCTCTTTTTAACCTGTTCCTTAAAACACTAGTGCTTAGGAAATCTATTGGAGGCAGAAGCAGTCAAGGGTAGCTTAGGGTTAGGGTTAGGGTTAGGGTTAGGGTTAGCTTTAGGGTACGGTTAGGGTACGGGTTCGGGTACGGGTTCGGGTACGGCGTAGGGTATGGTTTAGGGTTAGGGTTAGGGTTAGTTTGAGGGTTAGGGCTCGGTTTAGGGTACGGGTTAGGATTAGGGTACGTGTTAGGGTTAGGGTACGCGTTAGGGTTAGGGTAGTTATTAAACCTATCCCACTCTCTAGATACCCCTTAGCACGTCAAGGAATATTATTTGGGTGTCCAGCCATGGAGAAGTGTTTAGACACTAGGAGAAGATAGGGAACACACCCATTATCAAGAAATCACATTAGGATTCTCTGTTTAACCTGTTCCTTAAAACACTAGTGCTTAGGAAATCTATTGGAGGCAGAAGCATTCAAGGGTAGCTTAGGGTTAGGGTTAGGTTTAGGGTTAGGGTTAGGGTTAGGGTACGGCTTAGGGTACGGTTTCGGGTACGGGTTCGTGTACGGCGTAGGGTATGGGTTAGGGTTAGGGTTAGTTTGAAGGTTAGGGCTCGGTTTAGGGTACGGGTTAGGATTAGGGTTCGTGTTAGGGTTAGGGTAGGGGTTAGGGTTAGGGTACGCGTTAGGGTTAGGGTAGTTATTAAACCTATCCCACTCTCTAGATACCCTTTAGCACGTCAAGGAATATTATTTGGGGGTCCAGCCATGGAGAAGAGTTTAGACACTAGGAGAAGATAAGGAACACACCCATTATCAAGAAATCACATTAGGATTCTCTTTTTAACCTGTTCCTTAAAACACTAGTGCTTAGGAAATCTATTGGAGGCAGAAGCAGTCAAGGGTAGCTTAGGGTTAGGGTTAGGGTTAGGGTACGGCTTAGGGTACGGGTTCGGGTACGGGTTCGGGTACGGGTTCTTGTACGGCGTAGGGTATGGGTTAGGTTTAGGGTTAGTGTTAGTTTGAGGGTTAGGGCTCGGTTTAGGTTACGGGTTAGGATTAGGGTACGTGTTAGGGTTAGGTTAGGGGTTAGGGTTAGGGTACGCGTTAGGGTTAGGGTAGTTATTAAACCTATCCCACTCTCTAGATACCCCTTAGCACGTCAAGGAATATTATTTGGGTGTCCAGCCATGGAGAAGAGTTTAGACACTAGGAGAAGATAAGGAACACACCCATTATCAATAAATCACATTAGGATTCTCTTTTTAACCTGTTCCTTAAAACACTAGTGCTTAGGAAATCTATTGGAGGGAGAAGCAGTCAAGGGTAGCTTAGGGTTAGGGTTTGGGTTAGGGTACGGCTTAGGGTACGGGTTCGGGTACGGGTTTGGGTACGGGTTTGGGTATGGCGTACGATATGGGTTAGGGTTAGGGTTAGGGTTAGTTTGAGGGTTAGGGCTCGGTGTAGGGTACGGGTTAGGATTAGGGTACGTGTTAGGGTTAGGGTAGGGGTTAGGGTTAGGGTACGCGTTAGGGTTAGGGTAGTTATTAAACCTATCCCACTCTCTAGATACCCTTTAGCACGTCAAGGAATATTATTTGGGGGTCCAGCCATGGAGAAGAGTTTAGACACTAGGAGAAGATAAGGAACACACCCATTATCAATAAATCACATTAGGATTCTCTTTTTAACCTGTTCCTTAAAACACTAGTGCTTAGGAAATCTATTGGAGGCAGAAGCAGTCAAGGGTAGCTTAGGGTTAGGGTTTGGGTTAGGGTACGGCTTAGGGTACGGGTTCGGGTACGGGTTCGGGTACGTGTTTGGGTATGGCGTACGATATGGGTTAGGGTTAGGGTTAGGGTTAGTTTGAGGGTTAGGGCTCGGTGTAGGGTACGGGTTAGGATTAGGGTACGTGTTAGGGTTAGGGTACCCGTTAGGGTTAGGGTAGTTATTAAACCTATCCCACTCCCTAGATACCCCTTAGCACGTCAAGGAATATTATTTGGGGGTCCAGCCATGGAGAAGAGTTTAGACAGTAGGAGAAGATAAGGAACACACCCATTATACTGAAATCACATTAGGATTCTCTTTTTAACCTGTTCCTTAATACACTAGTGCTTAGGAAATCTATTGGAGGCAGAAGCAGTCAAGGGTAGCTTAGGGTTAGGGTTAGGTTTAGGTTTAGGGTTAGGGTTACGGTTAGGGTTAGGGTACGGCTTAGTGTACGGGTTCGGGTACGGGTTCGGGTATGGCGTAGGGTATGGGTTAGGGTTAGGGTTAGGGTTAGTTTGAGGTTTAGGGCTCGGTTTAGGTTACGGGTTAGGATTAGGGTACGTCTTAGGGTTAGGGTAGGGGTTACGGTTAGGGTACGCGTTAGGGTTAGGGTAGTTATTAAACCTATCCCACTCCCTAGATAGCCCTTAGCACGTCAAGGAATATTATTTGGGGGTCCAGCCATGGAGAAGAGTTTAGACACTAGGAGAAGATGAGGAACACACCCATTATCAAGAAATCACATTAGGATTCTCTTTTTAACCTGTTCCTTAAAACACTAGTGCTTAGGAAATCTATTGGAGGCAGAAGCAGTCAAGGGTAGCTTAGGGTTAGGGTTAGGGTTAGGGTTAGGGTTAGCTTTAGGGTACGGTTAGGGTACGGGTTCGGGTACGGGTTCGGGTACGGCGTAGGGTATGGGTTAGGGTTAGGGTTAGGGTTAGTTTGAGGGTTAGGGCTCGGTTTAGGGTACGGGTTAGGATTAGGGTACGTGTTAGGGTTAGGGTACGCGTTAGGGTTAGGGTAGTTATTAAACCTATCCCACTCTCTAGATACCCCTTAGCACGTCAAGGAATATTATTTGGGTGTCCAGCCATGGAGAAGTGTTTAGACACTAGGAGAAGATAGGGAACACACCCATTATCAAGAAATCACATTAGGATTCTCTGTTTAACCTGTTCCTTAAAACACTAGTGCTTAGGAAATCTATTGGAGGCAGAAGCATTCAAGGGTAGCTTAGGGTTAGGGTTAGGTTTAGGGTTAGGGTTAGGGTTAGGGTACGGCTTAGGGTACGGTTTCGGGTACGGGTTCGTGTACGGCGTAGGGTATGGGTTAGGGTTAGGGTTAGTTTGAAGGTTAGGGCTCGGTTTAGGGTACGGGTTAGGATTAGGGTTCGTGTTAGGGTTAGGGTAGGGGTTAGGGTTAGGGTACGCGTTAGGGTTAGGGTAGTTATTAAACCTATCCCACTCTCTAGATACCCTTTAGCACGTCAAGGAATATTATTTGGGGGTCCAGCCATGGAGAAGAGTTTAGACACTAGGAGAAGATAAGGAACACACCCATTATCAAGAAATCACATTAGGATTCTCTTTTTAACCTGTTCCTTAAAACACTAGTGCTTAGGAAATCTATTGGAGGCAGAAGCAGTCAAGGGTAGCTTAGGGTTAGGGTTAGGGTTAGGGTACGGCTTAGGGTACGGGTTCGGGTACGGGTTCGGGTACGGGTTCTGGTACAGCGTAGGGTATGGGTTAGGTTTAGGGTTAGTGTTAGTTTGAGGGTTAGGGCTCGGTTTAGGTTACGGGTTAGGATTAGGGTACGTGTTAGGGTTAGGGTAGGGTTAGGGTTAGGGTACGCGTTAGGGTTAGGGTAGTTATTAAACCTATCCCACTCTCTAGATACCCCTTAGCACGTCAAGGAATATTATTTGGGGGTCCAGCCATGGAGAAGAGTTTAGACACTAGGAGAAGATAAGGAACACACCCATTATCAAGAAATCACATTAGGATTCTCTTTTTAACCTGTTCCTTAAAACACTAGTGCTTAGGAAATCTATTGGAGGCAGAAGCAGTCAAGGGTAGCTTAGGGTTAGGGTTAGGGTTAGGGTACGGCTTAGGGTACGGGTTCAGGTACGGGTTCGGGTACGGCGTAGGGTATGGGTTAGGGTTAGGGTTAGGGTTAGTTTGAGGGTTAGGGCTCGGTTTAGGTTACGGGTTAGGATTAGGGTACGTGTTAGGGTTAGGGTAGGGGTTAGGGTTAGGGTACGCGTTAGGGTTAGGGTAGTTATTAAACCTATCCCACTCTCTAGATACCCCTTAGCACGTCAAGGAATATTATTTGGGGGTCCAGCCATGGAGAAGAGTTTAGACACTAGGAGAAGATGAGGAACACACCCATTATCAAGAAATCACATTAGGATTCTCTTTTTAACCTGTTCCTTAAAACACTAGTGCTTAGGAAATCTATTGGAGGCAGAAGCAGTCAAGGGTAGCTTAGGTTTAGGGTTAGGGTTAGGTTTAGGGTTAGCTTTAGGGTACGGCTTAGGGTATGGGTTCGGGTACGGGTTCGGGTACGGCGTAGGGTATGGGTTAGGGTTAGGTTTAGGGTTTGTTTGATGGTTAGGGCTCGGTTTAGGGTACGGGTTAGGATTAGGGTACGTGTTAGGGTTAGGGTACGCGTTAGGGTTAGGGTAGTTATTAAACCTATCCCACTCTCTAGATACCCCTTAGCACGTCAAGGAATATTATTTGGGTGTCCAGCCATGGAGAAGAGTTTAGACACTAGGAGAAGATAAGGAACACACCCATTATCAAGAAATCACATTAGGATTCTCTTTTTAACCTGTTCCTTAAAATACTAGTGCTTAGGAAATCTATTGGAGGCAGAAGCAGTCAAGGGTAGCTTAGGGTTAGGGTTAGGTTTAGGGTTAGGGTTAGGGTTTGGGTACGGCTTAGGGTACGGTTTCGGGTACGGGTTCGTGTATGGCGTAGGTTATGGGTTAGGGTTAGGGTTAGTTTGAAGGTTAGGGCTCGGTTTAGGGTACGGGTTAGGATTAGGGTATGTGTTTGGGTTAGGGTAGTGGTTAGGGTTAGGGTACGCGTTAGGGTTAGGGTAGTTATTAAACCTATCCCACTCTCTAGATACCCCTTAGCACGTCAAGGAATATTATTTGGGGGTCCAGCCATGGAGAAGAGTTTAGACACTAGGAGAAGATGAGGAACACACCCATTATCAAGAAATCACATTAGGATTCTCTTTTTAACCTGTTCCTTAAAACACTAGTGCTTAGGAAATCTATTGGAGGCAGAAGCAGTCAAGGGTAGCTTAGGGTTAGGGTTAGGTTTAGGGTTAGGGTTAGGGTTAGGGTACGGCTTAGGGTACGGTTTCGGGTACGGGTTCGTGTATGGCGTAGGGTATGGGTTAGGGTTAGGGTTAGTTTGAAGGTTAGGGCTCGGTTTAGGGTACGGGTTAGGATTAGGGTACGTGTTAGGGTTAGGGTAGGGGTTAGGGTTAGGGTACGCGTTAGGGTTAGGGTAGTTATTAAACCTATCCCACTCTCTAGATACCCCTTAGCACGTCAAGGAATATTATTTGGGGGTCCAGCCATGGAGAAGAGTTTAGACACTAGGAGAAGATGAGGAACACACCCATTATCAAGAAATCACATTAGGATTCTCTTTTTAACCTGTTCCTTAAAACATTAGTGCTTAGGAAATCTATTGGAGGCAGAAGCAGTCAAGGGTAGCTTAGGGTTAGGGTTTGGGTTAGGGTACGGCTTAGGGTACGGGTTCGGGTACGGGTTCGGGTACGGGTTTGGGTATGGCATACGATATGGGTTAGGGTTAGGGTTAGGGTTAGTTTGAGGGTTAGGGCTCGGTGTAGGGTACGGGTTAGGATTAGGGTACGTGTTAGGGTTAGGGTAGGGGTTAGGGTTAGGGTACGCGTTAGGGTTAGGGTAGTTATTAAACCTATCCCACTCTCTAGATACCCCTTAGCACGTCAAGGAATATTATTTGGGTGTCCAGCCATGGAGAAGAGTTTAGACACTAGGAGAAGATAAGGAACACACCCATTATCAAGAAATCACATTAGGATTCTCTTTTTAACCTGTTCCTTAAAACACTAGTGCTTAGGAAATCTATTGGAGGCAGAAGCAGTCAAGGGTAGCTTAGGGTTAGGGTTAGGTTTAGGGTTAGGGTTAGGGTTAGGGTACGGCTTAGGGTACGGTTTCGGGTACGGGTTCGTGTACGGCGTAGGGTATGGGTTAGGGTTAGGGTTAGTTTGAAGGTTAGGGCTCGGTTTAGGTTACGGGTTAGGATTAGGGTACGTGTTAGGGTTAGGGTAGGGGTTAGGGTTAGGGTACGCGTTAGGGTTAGGGTAGTTATTAAACCTATCCCACTCTCTAGATACCCTTTAGCACGTCAAGGAATATTATTTGGGGGTCCAGCCATGGAGAAGAGTTTAGACACTAGGAGAAGATAAGGAACACACCCATTATCAATAAATCACATTAGGATTCTCTTTTTAACCTGTTCCTTAAAACACTAGTGCTTAGGAAATCTATTGGAGGCAGAAGCAGTCAAGGGTAGCTTAGGGTTAGGGTTTGGGTTAGGGTACGGCTTAGGGTACGGGTTCGGGAACGGGTTCGGGTACGGGTTTGGGTATTGCGTACGATATGGGTTAGGGTTAGGGTTAGGGTTAGTTTGAGGGTTAGGGCTCGGTGTAGGGTACGGGTTAGGATTAGGGTACGTGTTAGGGTTAGGGTAGGGTTTAGGGTTAGGGTACGCGTTAGGGTTAGGGTAGTTATTAAACCTATCCCACTCCCTAGATACCCCTTAGCACGTCAAGGAATATTATTTGGGGGTCCAGCCATGGAGAAGAGTTTAGACAGTAGGAGAAGATAAGGAACACACCCATTATCCTGAAATCACATTAGGATTCTCTTTTTAACCTGTTCCTTAATACACTAGTGCTTAGGAAATCTATTGGAGGCAGAAGCAGTCAAGGGTAGCTTAGGGTTAGGGTTAGGTTTAGGTTTAGGGTTAGGGTTACGGTTAGGGTTAGGGTACGGCTTAGTGTACGGGTTCGGGTACGGGTTCGGGTATGGCGTAAGGTATGGGTTAGGGTTAGGGTTAGGGTTAGTTTGAGGGTTAGGGCTCGGTTTAGGTTACGGGTTAAGATTAGGGTACGTCTTAGGGTTAGGGTAGGGGTTACGGTTAGGGTACGCGTTAGGGTTAGGGTAGTTATTAAACCTATCCCACTCCCTAGATAGCCCTTAGCACGTCAAGGAATATTATTTGGGGGTCCAGCCATGGAGAAGAGTTTAGACACTAGGAGAAGATGAGGAACACACCCATTATCAAGAAATCACATTAGGATTCTCTTTTTAACCTGTTCCTTAAAACACTAGTGCTTAGGAAATCTATTGGAGGCAGAAGCAGTCAAGGGTAGCTTAGGGTTAGGGTTAGGGTTAGGGTTAGGGTTAGCTTTAGGGTACGGTTAGGGTACGGGTTCGGGTACGGGTTCGGGTACGGCGTAGGGTATGGTTTAGGGTTAGGGTTAGGGTTAGTTTGAGGGTTAGGGCTCGGTTTAGGGTACGGGTTAGGATTAGGGTACGTGTTAGGGTTAGGGTACGCGTTAGGGTTAGGGTAGTTATTAAACCTATCCCACTCTCTAGATACCCCTTAGCACGTCAAGGAATATTATTTGGGTGTCCAGCCATGGAGAAGTGTTTAGACACTAGGAGAAGATAGGGAACACACCCATTATCAAGAAATCACATTAGGATTCTCTGTTTAACCTGTTCCTTAAAACACTAGTGCTTAGGAAATCTATTGGAGGCAGAAGCATTCAAGGGTAGCTTAGGGTTAGGGTTAGGTTTAGGGTTAGGGTTAGGGTTAGGGTACGGCTTAGGGTACGGTTTCGGGTACGGGTTCGTGTACGGCGTAGGGTATGGGTTAGGGTTAGGGTTAGTTTGAAGGTTAGGGCTCGGTTTAGGGTACGGGTTAGGATTAGGGTTCGTGTTAGGGTTAGGGTAGGGGTTAGGGTTAGGGTACGCGTTAGGGTTAGGGTAGTTATTAAACCTATCCCACTCTCTAGATACCCTTTAGCACGTCAAGGAATATTATTTGGGGGTCCAGCCATGGAGAAGAGTTTAGACACTAGGAGAAGATAAGGAACACACCCATTATCAAGAAATCACATTAGGATTCTCTTTTTAACCTGTTCCTTAAAACACTAGTGCTTAGGAAATCTATTGGAGGCAGAAGCAGTCAAGGGTAGCTTAGGGTTAGGGTTAGGGTTAGGGTACGGCTTAGGGTACGGGTTCGGGTACGGGTTCGTGTACGGCGTAGGGTATGGGTTAGGGTTAGGGTTAGGGTTAGTTTGAAGGTTAGGGCTCGGTTTAGGGTACGGGTTAGGATTAGGGTTCGTGTTAGGGTTAGGGTAGGGGTTAGGGTTAGGGTACGCGTTAGGGTTAGGGTAGTTATTAAACCTATCCCACTCCCTAGATACCCCTTAGCACGTCAAGGAATATTATTTGGGGGTCCAGCCATGGAGAAGAGTTTAGACAGTAGGAGAAGATAAGGAACACACCCATTATCCTGAAATCACATTAGGATTCTCTTCTTAACCTGTTCCTTAATACACTAGTGCTTAGGAAATCTATTGGAGGCAGAAGCAGTGAAGGGTAGCTTAGGGTTAGGGTTAGGTTTAGGTTTAGGGTTAGGGTTAGGGTTAGGGTTAGGGTACGGCTTAGTGTACGGGTTCGGGTACGGGTTCGGGTATGGCGTAGGGTATGGGTTAGGGTTAGGGTTAGGGTTAGTTTGAGGGTTAGGGCTCGGTTTAGGGTACGGGTTAGGATTAGGGTACGTGTTAGGGTTAGGGTAGGGGTTAGGGTTAGGGTACGCGTTAGGGTTAGGGTAGTTATTAAACCTATCCCACTCTCTAGATACCCCTTAGCACGTCAAGGAATATTATTTGGGGGTCCAGCCATGGAGAAGAGTTTAGACACTAGGAGAAGATAAGGAACACACCCATTATCAAGAAATCACATTAGGATTCTCTTTTTAACCTGTTCCTTAAAACACTAGTGCTTAGGAAATCTATTGGAGGCAGAAGCAGTCAAGGGTAGCTTAGGGTTAGGGTTAGGTTTAGGGTTAGGGTTAGGGTTAGGGTACGGCTTAGGGTACGGTTTCGGGTACGGGTTCGTGTATGGCGTAGGGTGTGGGTTAGGGTTAGGGTTAGTTTGAAGGTTAGGGCTCGGTTTAGGGTACGGGTTAGGATTAGGGTACGTGTTAGGGTTAGGGTAGGGGTTAGGGTTAGGGTACGCGTTAGGGTTAGGGTAGTTATTAAACCTATCCCACTCTCTAGATACCCCTTAGCACGTCAAGGAATATTATTTGGGGGTCCAGCCATGGAGAAGAGTTTAGACACTAGGAGAAGATAAGGAACACACCCATTATCAAGAAATCACATTAGGATTCTCTTTTTAACCTGTTCCTTAAAACACTAGTGCTTAGGAAATCTATTGGAGGCAGAAGCAGTCAAGGGTAGCTTAGGGTTAGGGTTAGGGTTAGGGTACGGCTTAGGGTACGGGTTCGGGTACGGGTTCGGGTACGGGTTCGGGTACGGCGTAGGGTATGGGTTAGGTTTAGGGTTAGGGTTAGTTTGAGGGTTAGGGCTCGGTTTAGGTTACGGGTTAGGATTAGGGTACGTGTTAGGGTTAGGGTAGGGTTTAGGGTTAGGGTACGCGTTAGGGTTAGGGTAGTTATTAAACCTATCCCACTCTCTAGATACCCCTTAGCACGTCAAGGAATATTATTTGGGGGTCCAGCCATGGAGAAGAGTTTAGACACTAGGAGAAGATAAGGAACACACCCATTATCAATAAATCACATTAGGATTCTCTTTTGAATCTGTTCCTTAAAACACTAGTGCTTAGGAAATCTATCGGAGGCAGAAGCAGTAAAGGGTAGCTTAGGGTTAGGGTTTGGGTTAGGGTACGGCTTAGGGTACGGGTTCGGGTACGGGTTCGGGTACGGGTTTGGGTATGGCATACGATATGGGTTAGGGTTAGGGTTAGGGTTAGTTTGAGGGTTAGGGCTCGGTGTAGGGTACGGGTTAGGATTAGGGTACATGTTAGGGTTAGGGTAGGGGTTAGGGTTAGGGTACGCGTTAGGGTTAGGGTAGTTATTAAACCTATCCCACTCTCTAGATACCCCTTAGCACGTCAAGGAATATTATTTGGGTGTCCAGCCATGGAGAAGAGTTTAGACACTAGGAGAAGATAAGGAACACACCCATTATCAAGAAATCACATTAGGATTCTCTTTTTAACCTGTTCCTTAAAACACTAGTGCTTAGGAAATCTATTGGAGGCAGAAGCAGTCAAGGGTAGCTTAGGGTTAGGGTTAGGGTTAGGGTTAGGGTTAGGGTACGGCTTAGGGTACGGGTTCGGGTACGGGTTCGTGTATGGCGTAGGGTATGGGTTAGGGTTAGGGTTAGGGTTAGTTTGAAGGTTAGGGCTCGGTTTAGGGTATGGGTTAGGATTAGGGTTCGTGTTAGGGTTAGGGTAGGGGTTAGGGTTAGGGTACACGTTAGGGTTAGGGTAGTTATTAAACCTATCCCACTCCCTAGATAACCCTTAGCACGTCAAGGAATATTATTTGGGGGTCCAGCCATGGAGAAGAATTTAGACAGTAGGAGAAGATGAGGAACACACCCATTATCAAGAAATCACATTAGGATTCTCTTTTTAACCTGTTCCTTAAAACACTAGTGCTTAGGAAATCTATTGGAGGCAGAAGCAGTCAAGGGTAGCTTAGGGTTAGGGTTAGGGTTAGGGTTAGGGTTAGGGTTAGGGTTAGTTTGAGGGTTAGGGCTCGGTTTAGGGTACGGGTTAGGATTAGGGTTCGTGTTAGGGTTAGGGTACGCGTTAGGGTTAGGGTAGTTATTAAACCTATCCCACTCTCTAGATACCCCTTAGCACGTCAAGGAATATTATTTGGGTGTCCAGCCATGGAGAAGAGTTTAGACACTAGGAGAAGATAAGGAACACACCCATTATCAAGAAATCACATTAGGATTCTCTTTTTAACCTGTTCCTTAAAACACTAGTGCTTAGGAAATCTATTGGAGGCAGAAGCAGTCAAGGGTAGCTTAGGGTTAGGGTTAGGTGTAGGGTTAGGGTTAGGGTTAGGGTACGGCTTAGGGTACGGTTTCGGGTACGGGTTCGTGTACGGCGTAGGGTATGGGTTAGGGTTAGGGTTAGTTTGAAGGTTAGGGCTCGGTTTAGGGTACGGGTTAGGATTAGGGTACGTGTTAGGGTTAGGGTAGGGGTTAGGGTTAGGGTACGTGTTAGGGTTAGGGTAGTTATTAAACCTATCCCACTCTCTAGATACCCCTTAGCACGTCAAGGAATATTATTGGGGGGTCCAGCCATGGAGAAGAGTTTAGACACTAGGAGAAGATAAGGAACACACCCATTATCAAGAAATCACATTAGGATTCTCTTTTTAACCTGTTCCTTAAAACACTAGTGCTTAGGAAATCTATTGGAGGCAGAAGCAGTCAAGGGTAGCTTAGGGTTAGGGTTCGGGTTAGGGTACGGCTTAGGGTACGGGTTCGGGTACGGGTTCGGGTACGGGTTCGGGTACGGCGTAGGGTATGGGTTAGGTTTAGGGTTAGGGTTAGTTTGAGGGTTAGGGCTCGGTTTAGGTTACGGGTTAGGATTAGGGTACGTGTTAGGGTTAGGGTAGGTGTTAGGGTTAGGGTACGCGTTAGGGTTAGGGTAGTTATTAAACCTATCCCACTCTCTAGATACCCCTTAGCACGTCAAGGAATATTATTTGGGGGTCCAGCCATGGAGAAGAGTTTAGACACTCGGAGAAGATAAGGAACACACCCATTATCAATAAATCACGTTAGGATTCTCTTTTTAACCTGTTCCTTAAAACACTAGTGCTTAGGAAATCTATTGGAGGCAGAAGCAGTCAAGGGTAGCTTAGGGTTAGGGTTTGGGTTAGGGTACGGCTTAGGGTACGGGTTCGGATACGGGTTCGGGTACGGGTTTGGTTATGGCGTACGATATGGGTTAGGGTTAGGGTTAGGGTTAGTTTGAGGGTTAGGGCTCGGTGTAGTGTACGGGTTAGGATTAGGGTACGTGTTAGGGTTAGGGTAGGGGTTAGGGTTAGGGTACGCGTTAGGGTTAGGGTAGTTATTAAACCTATCCCACTCTCTAGATACCCCTTAGCACGTCAAGGAATATTATTTGGGTGTCCAGCCATGGAGAAGAGTTTAGACACTAGGAGAAGATAAGGAACACACCCATTATCAAGAAATCACATTAGGATTCTCTTTTTAACCTGTTCCTTAAAACACTAGTGCTTAGGAAATCTACTGGAGGCAGAAGCAGTCAAGGGTAGCTTAGGGTTAGGGTTAGGGTTAGGGTTAGGGTTAGTGTTAGGGTACGGGTTCGGGTACGGGTTCGGGTACGGCGTAGGGTATGGGTTAGGGTTAGGGTTAGGGTTAGTTTGAGGGTTAGGGCTCGGTTTAGGTTACGGGTTAGGATTAGGGTACGTGTTAGTGTTAGGGTAGGGGTTAGGGTTAGGGTACGCGTTAGGGTTACGGTAGTTATTAAACCTATCCGACACTCTAGATACCCCTTAGCACGTCAAGGAATATTATTTGGGGGTCCAGCCATGGAGAAGAGTTTAGACACTAGGAGAAGATAAGGAACACACCCATTATCAAGAAATCACATTAGGATTCTCTTTTTAACCTGTTCCTTAAAACACTAGTGCTTAGGAAATCTATTGGAGGCAGAAGCAGTCAAAGGTAGCTTAGGGTTAGGGTTAGGGTTAGGGTACGGCTTAGGGTACGGGTTCGGGTACGGGTTTGGATATGGCATAGGGTATGGGTTAGGGTTAGGGTTAGGGTTAGTTTGAGGGTTAGGGCTCTTTTTAGGGTTCGGGTTATGATTAGTGTACGTGTTAGGGTTAGGGTAGGGGTTAGGGTTAGGGTACGCGTTAGGGTTAGGGTAGTTATTAAACCTATCCCACTCTCTAGATACCCTTTAGCAGGTCAAGGAATATTATTTGGGGGTCCAGCCATGGAGAAGAGTTTAGACACTAGGAGAAGATAAGGAACACACCCATTATCCTGAAATCACATTAGGATTCTCTTTTTAACCTGTTCCTTAATACACTAGTGCTTAGGAAATCTATTGGAGGCAGAAGCAGTCAAGGGTAGCTTAGGGTTAGGGTTAGGGATAGGTTTAGGGTTAGGGTACGGCTTAGGATATGGGTTCGGGTCCGGCTTTGGGTATGGCGTAGGGTATGGGTTAGGGTTAGGGTTAGGGTTAGTTTGAGGGTTAGGGCTCGGTTTAGGTTACGGGTTAGGATTAGGGTACGTGTTAGGGTTAGGGTAGGGGTTAGGGTTAGGGTACGCGTTAGGGTTAGGGTAGTTATTAAACCTATCCCACTCTCTAGATACCCCTTAGCACGTCAAGGAATATTATTTGGGGGTCCAGCCATGGAGAAGAGTTTAGACACTAGGAGAAGATAAGGAACACACCCATTATCAAGAAATCACATTAGGATTCTCTTTTTAACCTGTTCCTTAAAACACTAGTGCTTAGGAAATCTATTGGAGGCAGAAGCAGTCAAGGGTAGCTTAGGGTTAGGGTTAGGGTTAGGGTACGGCTTAGGGTACGGGTTCGGGTACGGGTTCGTGTACGGCGTAGGGTATGGGTTAGGGTTAGGGTTAGGGTTAGTTTGAAGGTTAGGGCTCGGTTTAGGGTACGGGTTAGGATTAGGGTTCGTGTTAGGGTTAGGGTAGGGGTTAGGGTTAGGGTACGCGTTAGGTTTAGGGTAGTTATTAAACCTATCCCACTCTCTAGATACCCCTTAGCACGTCAAGGAATATTATTTGGGGGTCCAGCCATGGAGAAGAGCTTAGACACTAGGAGAAGATAAGGAACACACCCATTATCCTGAAATCACATTAGGATTCTCTTTTTAACCTGTTCCTTAATACACTAGTGCTTAGGAAATCTATTAGAGGCAGAAGCAGTGAAGGGTAGCTTAGGGTTAGGGTTAGGGTTAGGTTTAGGGTTAGGGTTAGGGTACGGCTTAGGGAACGGGTTCGGGTTCGGGTTCGGGTACGGCGTAGGGTATGGGTTAGGGTTAGGGTTAGGGTTAGTTTGAGGGTTAGGGCTCGGTTTAGGGTACGGGTTAGGATTAGTGTACGTGTTAGGGTTAGGGTAGAGTTTAGGGTTAGGGTACGCGTTAGGGTTAGGGTAGTTATTAAACCTATCCCACTCTCTAGATACCCCTTAGCACGTCAAGGAATATTATTTGGGGGTCCAGCCATGGAGAAGAGTTTAGACACTAGGAGAAGATAAGGAACACACCCATTATCCTGAAATCACATTAGGATTCTCTTTTTAACCTGTTCCTTAAAACACTAGTGCTTAGGAAATCTATTGGAGGCAGAAGCAGTCAAGGGTAGCTTAGGGTTAGGGTTAGGGTTAGGGTACGGCTTAGGGTACGGGTTCGGGTACGGGTTCGTGTACGGCGTAGGGTATGGGTTAGGGTTAGGGTTAGGGTTAGTTTGAAGGTTAGGGCTCGGTTTAGGGTACGGGTTAGGATTAGGGTTCGTGTTAGGGTTAGGGTAGGGGTTAGGGTTAGGGTACGCGTTAGGTTTAGGGTAGTTATTAAACCTATCCCACTCTCTAGATACCCCTTAGCACGTCAAGGAATATTATTTGGGGGTCCAGCCATGGAGAAGAGCTTAGACACTAGGAGAAGATAAGGAACACACCCATTATCCTGAAATCACATTAGGATTCTCTTTTTAACCTGTTCCTTAATACACTAGTGCTTAGGAAATCTATTAGAGGCAGAAGCAGTGAAGGGTAGCTTAGGGTTAGGGTTAGGGTTAGGTTTAGGGTTAGGGTTAGGGTACGGCTTAGGGAACTGGTTCGGGTTCGGGTTCGGGTACGGCGTAGGGTATGGGTTAGGGTTAGGTTTAGGGTTAGTTTGAGGGTTAGGGCTCGGTTTAGGGTACGGGTTAGGATTAGGGTACGTGTTAGGGTTAGGGTAGGGGTTAGGGTTAGGGTACGCGTTAGGGTTAGGGTAGTTATTAAACCTATCCCACTCTCTAGATACCCTTTAGCACGTCAAGGAATATTATTTGGGGGTCCATCCATGGAGAAGAGTTTAGACACTAGGAGAAGATAAGGAACACACCCATTATCCTGAAATCACATTAGGATTCTCTTTTTAACCTGTTCCTTAAAACACTAGTGCTTAGGAAATCTATTGGAGGCAGAAGCAGTCAAGGGTAGCTTAGGGTTAGGGTTAGGGTTAGGGTACGGCTTAGGGTACGGGTTCGGGTACGGGTTTGGATATGGCGTAGGGTATGGGTTAGGGTTAGGGTTAGGGTTAGTTTGAGGGTTAGGGCTCGGTTTAGGGTTCGGGTTAAGATTAGTGTACGTGTTAGGTTTAGGGTAGGGGTTAGGGTTAGGGTACGCGTTAGGGTTAGGGTAGTTATTAAACCTATCCCACTCTCTAGATACCCTTTAGCACGTCAAGGAATATTATTTGGGGGTCCAGCCATGGAGAAGAGTTTAGACACTAGGAGAAGATAAGGAACACACCCATTATCCTGAAATCACATTAGGATTCTCTTTTTAACCTGTTCCTTAAAACACTAGTGCTTAGGAAATCTATTGGAGGCAGAAGCAGTCAAGGGTAGCTTAGGGTTAGGGTTAGGGATAGGTTCAGGGTTAGGGTACGGCTTAGGGTATGGGTTCGGGTCCGGGTTTGGGTATGGCGTAGGGTATGGGTTAGGGTTAGGGTTAGGGTTAGTTTGAGGTTTAGGGCTCGGTTTAGGTTACGGGTTAGGATTAGTGTACGTGTTAGGGTTAGGGTAGAGGTTAGGGTTAGGGTACGCGTTAGGGTTAGGGTAGTTATTAAACCTATCCCACTCTCTAGATACCCCTTAGCACGTCAAGGAATATTATTTGGGGGTCCAGCCATGGAGAAGAGTTTAGACACTAGGAGAAGATAAGGAACACACCCATTATCAAGAAATCACATTAGGATTCTCTTTTTAACCTGTTCCTTAAAACACTAGTGCTTAGGAAATCTATTGGAGGCAGAAGCAGTCAAGGGTAGCTTAGGGTTAGGGTTAGGGTTAGGGTTAGGGTACGGCTTAGGGTACGGGTTCGGGTACGGGTTCGTGTACGGCGTATGGTATGGGTTAGGGTTAGGGTTAGGGATAGTTTGAAGGTTAGGGCTCGGTTTAGGGTACGGGTTAGGATTAGGGTTCGTGTTAGGGTTAGGGTAGGGGTTAGGGTTAGGGTACGCTTTAGGTTTAGGGTAGTTATTAAACCTATCCCACTCTCTAGATACCCCTTAGCACGTCAAGGAATATTATTTGGGGGTCCAGCCATGGAGAAGAGTTTAGACACTAGGAGAAGATAAGGAACACACCCATTATCCTGAAATCACATTAGGATTCTCTTTTTAACCTGTTCCTTAATACACTATTGCTTAGAAAATCTATTAGAGGCAGAAGCAGTGAAGGGTAGCTTAGGGTTAGGGTTAGGGTTAGGTTTAGGTTTAGGGTTAGGGTACGGCTTAGGGAACGGGTTCGGGTTCGGTTCGGGTACGGCGTAGGGTATGGGTTAGGGTTAGGTTTAGGGTTAGTTTGAGGGTTAGGGCTCGGTTTAGGGTACGGGTTAGGATTAGTGTACGTGTTAGGGTTAGGGTAGAGGTTAGGGTTAGGGTACGCTTTAGGGTTAGGGTAGTTATTAAAGCTATCCCACTCTCTAGATACCCCTTAGCACGTCAAGGAATATTATTTGGGGGTCCAGCCATGGAGAAGAGTTTAGACACTAGGAGAAGATAAGGAACACACCCATTATTAAGAAATCACATTACGATTCTCTTTTTAACCTGTTCCTTAAAACACTAGTGCTTAGGAAATCTATTGGAGGCAGAAGCAGTCAAGGGTAGCTTAGGGTTAGGGTTAGGGTTAGGGTTAGTGTTATTGTTAGGGTAAGGCTTAGAGTACGGGTTCGGGTACGGGTTCGGGTACGGCGTAGGGTATGGGTTAGGGTTAGGGTTAGGGTTAGTTTGAGGGTTAGGGCTCGGTTTAGGGTACGGGTTAGGATTAGGGTACGTGTTAGGTTTAGGGTAGGTGTTAGGGTTAGGGTACGCGTTAGGGTTAGGGTAGTTATTAAACCTATCCCACTCTCTAGATACCCCTTAGCACGTCAAGGAATATTATTTGGGTGTCCAGCCATGGAGAAGTGTTTAGACACTAGGAGAAGATAGGGAACACACCCATTATCAAGAAATCACATTAGGATTCTCTTTTTAACCTGTTCCTTAAAACACTAGTGCTTAGGAAATCTATTGGAGGCAGAAGCATTCAAGGGTAGCTTAGGGTTAGGGTTAGGTTTAGGGTTAGGGTTAGGGTTAGGGTACGGCTTAGGGTACGGTTTCGGGTACGGGTTCGTGTACGGCGTAGGGTATGGGTTAGGGTTAGGGTTAGTTTGAAGGTTAGGGCTCGGTTTAGGGTACGGGTTAGGATTAGGGTTCGTGTTAGGGTTAGGGTAGGGGTTAGGGTTAGGGTACGCGTTAGGGTTAGGGTAGTTATTAAACCTATCCCACTCTCTAGATACCCTTTAGCACGTCAAGGAATATTATTTGGGGGTCCAGCCATGGAGAAGAGTTTAGACACTAGGAGAAGATAAGGAACACACCCATTATCAAGAAATCACATTAGGATTCTCTTTTTAACCTGTTCCTTAAAACACTAGTGCTTTGGAAATCTATTGGAGGCAGAAGCAGTCAAGGGTAGCTTAGGGTTAGGGTTAGGGTTAGGGTACGGCTTAGGGTACGGGTTCGGGTACGGGTTCGGGTACGGGTTCTGGTACGGCGTAGGGTATGGGTTAGGTTTAGGGTTAGTGTTAGTTTGAGGGTTAGGGCTCGGTTTAGGTTACGGGTTAGGATTAGGGTACGTGTTAGGGTTAGGGTAGGGGTTAGGGTTAGGGTACGCGTTAGGGTTAGGGTAGTTATTAAACCTATCCCACTCTCTAGATACCCCTTAGCACGTCAAGGAATATTATTTGGGTGTCCAGCCATGGAGAAGAGTTTAGACACTAGGAGAAGATAAGGAACACACCCATTATCAATAAATCACATTAGGATTCTCTTTTTAACCTGTTCCTTAAAACACTAGTGCTTAGGAAATCTATTGGAGGCAGAAGCAGTCAAGGGTAGCTTAGGGTTAGGGTTTGGGTTAGGGTACGGCTTAGGGTACGGGTTCGGGTACGGGTTCGGGTACGGGTTTGGTTATGGCGTACGATATGGGTTAGGGTTAGGGTTAGGGTTAGTTTGAGGGTTAGGGCTCGGTGTAGGGTACGGGTTAGGATTAGGGTACGTGTTAGGGTTAGGGTAGGGTTTAGGGTTAGGGTACGCGTTAGGGTTAGGGTAGTTATTAAACCTATCCCACTCTCTAGATACCCCTTAGCACGTCAAGGAATATTATTTGGGGGTCCAGCCATGGAGAAGAGTTTAGACACTAGGAGAAGATAAGGAACACACCCATTATCAAGAAATCACATTAGGATTCTCTTTTTAACCTGTTCCTTAAAACACTAGTGCTTAGGAAATCTATTGGAGGCAGAAGCAGTCAAGGGTAGCTTAGGGTTAGGGTTAGGGTTAGGGTACGGCTTAGGGTACGGGTTCGGGTACGGGTTCGTGTACGGCGTAGGGTATGGGTTAGGGTTAAGGTTAGGGTTAGTTTGAAGGTTAGGGCTCGGTTTAGGGTACGGGTTAGGATTAGGGTTCGTGTTAGGGTTAGGGTAGGGGTTAGGGTTAGGGTACGCGTTAGGGTTAGGGTAGTTATTAAACCTATCCCACTCCCTAGATACCCCTTAGCACGTCAAGGAATATTATTTGGGGGTCCAGCCATGGAGAAGAGTTTAGACAGTAGGAGAAGATAAGGAACACACCCATTATCCTGAAATCACATTAGGATTCTCTTTTTAACCTGTTCCTTAATACACTAGTGCTTAGAAAATCTATTGGAGGCAGAAGCAGTGAAGGGTAGCTTAGGGTTAGGGTTAGGTTTAGGTTTAGGGTTAGGGTTAGGGTACGGCTTAGTGTACGGGTTCGGGTACGGGTTCGGGTATGGCGTAGGGTATGGGTTAGGGTTAGGGTTAGGGTTAGTTTGAGGGTTAGGGCTCGGTTTAGGTTACGGGTTAGGATTAGGGTACGTCTTAGGGTTAGGGTAGGGGTTAGGGTTAGGGTACGCGTTAGGGTTAGGGTAGTTATTAAACCTATCCCACTCTCTAGATACCCCTTAGCACGTCAAGGAATATTATTTGGGGTTCCAGCCATGGAGAAGAGTTTAGACACTAGGAGAAGATGAGGAACACACCCATTATCAAGAAATCACATTAGGATTCTCTTTTTAACCTGTTCCTTAAAACACTAGTGCTTAGGAAATCTATTGGAGGCAGAAGCAGTCAAGGGTAGCTTAGGGTTAGGGTTAGGGTTAGGGTACGGCTTAGGGTACGGGTTTGGGTACGGGTTCGGGTACGGGTTCGGGTACGGCGTAGGGTATGGGTTAGGTTTAGGGTTAGGGTTAGTTTGAGGGTTAGGGCTCGGTTTAGGTTACGGGTTAGGATTAGGGTACGTGTTAGGGTTAGGGTAGGGGTTAGGGTTAGGGTACGCGTTAGGGTTAGGGTAGTTATTAAACCTATCCCACTCTCTAGATACCCCTTAGCACGTCAAGGAATATTATTTGGGGGTCCAGCCATGGAGAAGAGTTTAGACACTAGGAGAAGATAAGGAACACACCCATTATCAATAAATCACATTAGGATTCTCTTTTTAACCTGTTCCTTAAAACACTAGTGCTTAGGAAATCTATCGGAGGCAGAAGCAGTAAAGGGTAGCTTAGGGTTAGGGTTTGGGTTAGGGTACGGCTTAGGGTACGGGTTCGGGTACGGGTTCGGGTACGGGTTTGGGTATGGCATACGATATGGGTTAGGGTTAGGGTTAGGGTTAGTTTGAGGGTTAGGGCTCGGTGTAGGGTACGGGTTAGGATTAGGGTACATGTTAGGGTTAGGGTAGGGGTTAGGGTTAGGGTACGCGTTAGGGTTAGGGTAGTTATTAAACCTATCCCACTCTCTAGATACCCCTTAGCACGTCAAGGAATATTATTTGGGTGTCCAGCCATGGAGAAGAGTTTAGACACTAGGAGAAGATAAGGAACACACCCATTATCAAGAAATCACATTAGGATTCTCTTTTTAACCTGTTCCTTAAAACACTAGTGCTTAGGAAATCTATTGGAGGCAGAAGCAGTCAAGGGTAGCTTAGGGTTAGGGTTAGGGTTAGGGTTAGGGTTAGGGTACGGCTTAGGGTACGGGTTCGGGTACGGGTTCGTGTATGGCGTAGGGTATGGGTTAGGTTTAGGGTTAGGGTTAGTTTGAAGGTTAGGTCTCGGTTTAGGGTATGGGTTAGGATTAGGGTTCGTGTTAGGGTTAGGGTAGGGGTTAGGGTTAGGGTACGCGTTAGGGTTAGGGTAGTTATTAAACCTATCCCACTCCCTAGATACCCCTTAGCACGTCAAGGAATATTATTTGGGGGTCCAGCCATGGAGAAGAATTTAGACAGTAGGAGAAGATGAGGAACACACCCATTATCAAGAAATCACATTAGGATTCTCTTTTTAACCTGTTCCTTAAAACACTAGTGCTTAGGAAATCTATTGGAGGCAGAAGCAGTCAAGTGTAGCTTAGGGTTAGGGTTAGGGTTAGGGTTAGGGTTAGGGTTAGGGTTAGTTTGAGGGTTAGGGCTCGGTTTAGGGTACGGGTTAGGATTAGGGTTCGTGTTAGGGTTAGGGTACGCGTTAGGGTTAGGGTAGTTATTAAACCTATCCCACTCTCTAGATACCCCTTAGCACGTCAAGGAATATTATTTGGGTGTCCAGCCATGGAGAAGAGTTTAGACACTAGGAGAAGATAAGGAACACACCCATTATCAAGAAATCACATTAGGATTCTCTTTTTAACCTGTTCCTTAAAACACTAGTGCTTAGGAAATCTATTGGAGGCAGAAGCAGTCAAGGGTAGCTTAGGGTTAGGGTTAGGTTTAGGGTTAGGGTTAGGGTTAGGGTACGGCTTAGGGTACGGTTTCGGGTACGGGTTCGTGTACGGCGTAGGGTATGGGTTAGGGTTAGGGTTAGTTTGAAGGTTAGGGCTCGGTTTAGGGTACGGGTTAGGATTAGGGTACGTGTTAGGGTTAGGGTAGGGGTTAGGGTTAGGGTACGCGTTAGGGTTAGGGTAGTTATTAAACCTATCCCACTCTCTAGATACCCCTTAGCACGTCAAGGAATATTATTGGGGGGTCCAGCCATGGAGAAGAGTTTAGACACTAGGAGAAGATAAGGAACACACCCATTATCAAGAAATCACATTAGGATTCTCTTTTTAACCTGTTCCTTAAAACACTAGTGCTTAGGAAATCTATTGGAGGCAGAAGCAGTCAAGGGTAGCTTAGGGTTAGGGTTCGGGTTAGGGTACGGCTTAGGGTACGGGTTCGGGTACGGGTTCGGGTACGGGTTCGGGTACGGCGTAGGGTATGGGTTAGGTTTAGGGTTAGGGTTAGTTTGAGGGTTAGGGCTCGGTTTAGGTTACGGGTTAGGATTAGGGTACGTGTTAGGGTTAGGGTAGGTGTTAGGGTTAGGGTACGCGTTAGGGTTAGGGTAGTTATTAAACCTATCCCACTCTCTAGATACCCCTTAGCACGTCAAGGAATATTATTTGGGGGTCCAGCCATGGAGAAGAGTTTAGACACTCGGAGAAGATAAGGAACACACCCATTATCAATAAATCACGTTAGGATTCTCTTTTTAACCTGTTCCTTAAAACACTAGTGCTTAGGAAATCTATTGGAGGCAGAAGCAGTCAAGGGTAGCTTAGGGTTAGGGTTAGGGTTAGGGTTAGGGTTAGGGTACGGCTTAGGGTACGGGTTCGGGTACGGGTTCGTGTACGGCGTATGGTATGGGTTAGGGTTAGGGTTAGGGATAGTTTGAAGGTTAGGGCTCGGTTTAGGGTACGGGTTAGGATTAGGGTTCGTGTTAGGGTTAGGGTAGGGGTTAGGGTTAGTGTACGCTTTAGGTTTAGGGTAGTTATTAAACCTATCCCACTCTCTAGATACCCCTTAGCACGTCAAGGAATATTATTTGGGGGTCCAGCCATGGAGAAGAGTTTAGACACTAGGAGAAGATAAGGAACACACCCATTATCCTGAAATCACATTAGGATTCTCTTTTTAACCTGTTCCTTAATACACTATTGCTTAGAAAATCTATTAGAGGCAGAAGCAGTGAAGGGTAGCTTAGGGTTAGGGTTAGGGTTAGGTTTAGGTTTAGGGTTAGGGTACGGCTTAGGGAACGGGTTCGGGTTCGGTTCGGGTACGGCGTAGGGTATGGGTTAGGGTTAGGTTTAGGGTTAGTTTGAGGGTTAGGGCTCGGTTTAGGGTACGGGTTAGGATTAGTGTACGTGTTAGGGTTAGGGTAGAGGTTAGGGTTAGGGTACGCTTTAGGGTTAGGGTAGTTATTAAAGCTATCCCACTCTCTAGATACCCCTTAGCACGTCAAGGAATATTATTTGGGGGTCCAGCCATGGAGAAGAGTTTAGACACTAGGAGAAGATAAGGAACACACCCATTATTAAGAAATCACATTACGATTCTCTTTTTAACCTGTTCCTTAAAACACTAGTGCTTAGGAAATCTATTGGAGGCAGAAGCAGTCAAGGGTAGCTTAGGGTTAGGGTTAGGGTTAGGGTTAGTGTTATTGTTAGGGTAAGGCTTAGAGTACGGGTTCGGGTACGGGTTCGGGTACGGCGTAGGGTATGGGTTAGGGTTAGGGTTAGTTTGAGGGTTAGGGCTCGGTTTAGGGTAAGGGTTAGGATTAGGGTACGTGTTAGGTTTAGGGTAGGTGTTAGGGTTAGGGTACGCGTTAGGGTTAGGGTAGTTATTAAACCTATCCCACTCTCTAGATACCCCTTAGCACGTCAAGGAATATTATTTGGGGGTCCAGCCATGGAGAAGAGTTTAGACACTAGGAGAAGATAAGGAACACACCCATTATCCTGAAATCACATTAGGATTCTCTTTTTAACCTGTTCCTTAAAACACTAGTGCTTAGGAAATCTATTGGAGGCAGAAGCAGTCAAGGGTAGCTTAGGGTTAGGGTTTGGGTTAGGGTACGGCTTAGGGTACGGGTTCGGGTACGGGTTCGGGTACGGGTTTGGGTATGGCGTACGATATGGGTTAGGGTTAGGGTTAGGGTTAGTTTGAGGGTTAGGGCTCGGTGTAGGGTACGGGTTAGGATTAGGGTACGTGTTAGGGTTAGGGTAGGGTTTAGGGTTAGGGTACGCGTTAGGGTTAGGGTAGTTATTAAACCTATCCCACTCCCTAGATACCCCTTAGCACGTCAAGGAATATTATTTGGGGGTCCAGCCATGGAGAAGAGTTTAGACAGTAGGAGAAGAAAAGGAACACACCCATTATCCTGAAATCACATTAGGATTCTCTTTTTAACCTGTTCCTTAATACACTAGTGCTTAGGAAATCTATTGGAGGCAGAAGCAGTCAAGGGTAGCTTAGGGTTAGGGTTAGGTTTAGGTTTAGGGTTAGGGTTACGGTTAGGGTTAGGGTACGGCTTAGTGTACGGGTTCGGGTACGGGTTCGGGTATGGCGTAGGATATGGGTTAGGGTTAGGGTTAGGGTTAGTTTGAGGGTTAGGGCTCGGTTTAGGTTACGGGTTAGGATTAGGGTACGTCTTAGGGTTAGGGTAGGGGTTACGGTTAGGGTACGCGTTAGGGTTAGGGTAGTTATTAAACCTATCCAACTCCCTAGATAGCCCTTAGCACGTCAAGGAATATTATTTGGGGGTCCAGCCATGGAGAAGAGTTTAGACACTAGGAGAAGATGAGGAACACACCCATTATCAAGAAATCACATTAGGATTCTCTTTTTAACCTGTTCCTTAAAACACTAGTGCTTAGGAAATCTATTGGAGGCAGAAGCAGTCAATGGTAGCTTAGGGTTAGGGTTAGGGTTAGGGTTAGGGTTAGCTTTAGGGTACGGTTAGGGTACGGGTTCGGGTACGGGTTCGGGTACGGCGTAGGGTATGGGTTAGGGTTAGGGTTAGGGTTAGTTTGAGGGTTAGGGCTCGGTTTAGGGTACAGGTTAGGATTAGGGTACGTGTTAGGGTTAGGGTACGCGTTAGGGTTAGGGTAGTTATTAAACCTATCCCACTCTCTAGATACCCCTTAGCACGTCAAGGAATATTATTTGGGTGTCCAGCCATGGAGAAGTGTTTAGACACTAGGAGAAGATAGGGAACACACCCATTATCAAGAAATCACATTAGGATTCTCTTTTTAACCTGTTCCTTAAAACACTAGTGCTTAGGAAATCTATTGGAGGCAGAAGCATTCAAGGGTAGCTTAGGGTTAGGGTTAGGTTTAGGGTTAGGGTTAGGGTTAGGGTACGGCTTAGGGTACGGTTTCGGGTACGGGTTCGTGTACGGCGTAGGGTATGGGTTAGGGTTAGGGTTAGTTTGAAGGTTAGGGCTCGGTTTAGGGTACGGGTTAGGATTAGGGTTCGTGTTAGGGTTAGGGTAGGGGTTAGGGTTAGGGTACGCGTTAGGGTTAGGGTAGTTATTAAACCTATCCCACTCTCTAGATACCCTTTAGCACGTCAAGGAATATTATTTGGGGGTCCAGCCATGGAGAAGAGTTTAGACACTAGGAGAAGATAAGGAACACACCCATTATCAAGAAATCACATTAGGATTCTCTTTTTAACCTGTTCCTTAAAACACTAGTGCTTTGGAAATCTATTGGAGGCAGAAGCAGTCAAGGGTAGCTTAGGGTTAGGGTTAGGGTTAGGGTACGGCTTAGGGTACGGGTTCGGGTACGGGTTCGGGTACGGGTTCTGGTACGGCGTAGGGTATGGGTTAGGTTTAGGGTTAGTGTTAGTTTGAGGGTTAGGGCTCGGTTTAGGTTACGGGTTAGGATTAGGGTACGTGTTAGGGTTAGGGTAGGGGTTAGGGTTAGGGTACGCGTTAGGGTTAGGGTAGTTATTAAACCTATCCCACTCTCTAGATACCCCTTAGCACGTCAAGGAATATTATTTGGGTGTCCAGCCATGGAGAAGAGTTTAGACACTAGGAGAAGATAAGGAACACACCCATTATCAATAAATCACATTAGGATTCTCTTTTTAACCTGTTCCTTAAAACACTAGTGCTTAGGAAATCTATTGGAGGCAGAAGCAGTCAAGGGTAGCTTAGGGTTAGGGTTTGGGTTAGGGTACGGCTTAGGGTACGGGTTCGGGTACGGGTTCGGGTACGGGTTTGGTTATGGCGTACGATATGGGTTAGGGTTAGGGTTAGGGTTAGTTTGAGGGTTAGGGCTCGGTGTAGGGTACGGGTTAGGATTAGGGTACGTGTTAGGGTTAGGGTAGGGTTTAGGGTTAGGGTACGCGTTAGGGTTAGGGTAGTTATTAAACCTATCCCACTCTCTAGATACCCCTTAGCACGTCAAGGAATATTATTTGGGGGTCCAGCCATGGAGAAGAGTTTAGACACTAGGAGAAGATAAGGAACACACCCATTATCAAGAAATCACATTAGGATTCTCTTTTTAACCTGTTCCTTAAAACACTAGTGCTTAGGAAATCTATTGGAGGCAGAAGCAGTCAAGGGTAGCTTAGGGTTAGGGTTAGGGTTAGGGTACGGCTTAGGGTACGGGTTCGGGTACGGGTTCGTGTACGGCGTAGGGTATGGGTTAGGGTTAAGGTTAGGGTTAGTTTGAAGGTTAGGGCTCGGTTTAGGGTACGGGTTAGGATTAGGGTTCGTGTTAGGGTTAGGGTAGGGGTTAGGGTTAGGGTACGCGTTAGGGTTAGGGTAGTTATTAAACCTATCCCACTCCCTAGATACCCCTTAGCACGTCAAGGAATATTATTTGGGGGTCCAGCCATGGAGAAGAGTTTAGACAGTAGGAGAAGATAAGGAACACACCCATTATCCTGAAATCACATTAGGATTCTCTTTTTAACCTGTTCCTTAATACACTAGTGCTTAGAAAATCTATTGGAGGCAGAAGCAGTGAAGGGTAGCTTAGGGTTAGGGTTAGGTTTAGGTTTAGGGTTAGGGTTAGGGTACGGCTTAGTGTACGGGTTCGGGTACGGGTTCGGGTATGGCGTAGGGTATGGGTTAGGGTTAGGGTTAGGGTTAGTTTGAGGGTTAGGGCTCGGTTTAGGTTACGGGTTAGGATTAGGGTACGTCTTAGGGTTAGGGTAGGGGTTAGGGTTAGGGTACGCGTTAGGGTTAGGGTAGTTATTAAACCTATCCCACTCTCTAGATACCCCTTAGCACGTCAAGGAATATTATTTGGGGTTCCAGCCATGGAGAAGAGTTTAGACACTAGGAGAAGATGAGGAACACACCCATTATCAAGAAATCACATTAGGATTCTCTTTTTAACCTGTTCCTTAAAACACTAGTGCTTAGGAAATCTATTGGAGGCAGAAGCAGTCAAGGGTAGCTTAGGGTTAGGGTTAGGGTTAGGGTACGGCTTAGGGTACGGGTTTGGGTACGGGTTCGGGTACGGGTTCGGGTACGGCGTAGGGTATGGGTTAGGTTTAGGGTTAGGGTTAGTTTGAGGGTTAGGGCTCGGTTTAGGTTACGGGTTAGGATTAGGGTACGTGTTAGGGTTAGGGTAGGGGTTAGGGTTAGGGTACGCGTTAGGGTTAGGGTAGTTATTAAACCTATCCCACTCTCTAGATACCCCTTAGCACGTCAAGGAATATTATTTGGGGGTCCAGCCATGGAGAAGAGTTTAGACACTAGGAGAAGATAAGGAACACACCCATTATCAATAAATCACATTAGGATTCTCTTTTTAACCTGTTCCTTAAAACACTAGTGCTTAGGAAATCTATCGGAGGCAGAAGCAGTAAAGGGTAGCTTAGGGTTAGGGTTTGGGTTAGGGTACGGCTTAGGGTACGGGTTCGGGTACGGGTTCGGGTACGGGTTTGGGTATGGCATACGATATGGGTTAGGGTTAGGGTTAGGGTTAGTTTGAGGGTTAGGGCTCGGTGTAGGGTACGGGTTAGGATTAGGGTACAAGTTAGGGTTAGGGTAGGGGTTAGGGTTAGGGTACGCGTTAGGGTTAGGGTAGTTATTAAACCTATCCCACTCTCTAGATACCCCTTAGCACGTCAAGGAATATTATTTGGGTGTCCAGCCATGGAGAAGAGTTTAGACACTAGGAGAAGATAAGGAACACACCCATTATCAAGAAATCACATTAGGATTCTCTTTTTAACCTGTTCCTTAAAACACTAGTGCTTAGGAAATCTATTGGAGGCAGAAGCAGTCAAGGGTAGCTTAGGGTTAGGGTTAGGGTTAGTGTTAGGGTTAGGGTACGGCTTAGGGTACGGGTTCGGGTACGGGTTCGTGTATGGCGTAGGGTATGGGTTAGGTTTAGGGTTAGGGTTAGTTTGAAGGTTAGGTCTCGGTTTAGGGTATGGGTTAGGATTAGGGTTCGTGTTAGGGTTAGGGTAGGGGTTAGGGTTAGGGTACGCGTTAGGGTTAGGGTAGTTATTAAACCTATCCCACTCCCTAGATACCCCTTAGCACGTCAAGGAATATTATTTGGGGGTCCAGCCATGGAGAAGAATTTAGACAGTAGGAGAAGATGAGGAACACACCCATTATCAAGAAATCACATTAGGATTCTCTTTTTAACCTGTTCCTTAAAACACTAGTGCTTAGGAAATCTATTGGAGGCAGAAGCAGTCAAGTGTAGCTTAGGGTTAGGGTTAGGGTTAGGGTTAGGGTTAGGGTTAGGGTTAGTTTGAGGGTTAGGGCTCGGTTTAGGGTACGGGTTAGGATTAGGGTTCGTGTTAGGGTTAGGGTACGCGTTAGGGTTAGGGTAGTTATTAAACCTATCCCACTCTCTAGATACCCCTTAGCACGTCAAGGAATATTATTTGGGTGTCCAGCCATGGAGAAGAGTTTAGACACTAGGAGAAGATAAGGAACACACCCATTATCAAGAAATCACATTAGGATTCTCTTTTTAACCTGTTCCTTAAAACACTAGTGCTTAGGAAATCTATTGGAGGCAGAAGCAGTCAAGGGTAGCTTAGGGTTAGGGTTAGGTTTAGGGTTAGGGTTAGGGTTAGGGTACGGCTTAGGGTACGGTTTCGGGTACGGGTTCGTGTACGGCGTAGGGTATGGGTTAGGGTTAGGGTTAGTTTGAAGGTTAGGGCTCGGTTTAGGGTACGGGTTAGGATTAGGGTACGTGTTAGGGTTAGGGTAGGGGTTAGGGTTAGGGTACGCGTTAGGGTTAGGGTAGTTATTAAACCTATCCCACTCTCTAGATACCCCTTAGCACGTCAAGGAATATTATTGGGGGGTCCAGCCATGGAGAAGAGTTTAGACACTAGGAGAAGATAGGGAACACACCCATTATCAAGAAATCACATTAGGATTCTCTTTTTAACCTGTTCCTTAAAACACTAGTGCTTAGGAAATCTATTGGAGGCAGAAGCAGTCAAGGGTAGCTTAGGGTTAGGGTTCGGGTTAGGGTACGGCTTAGGGTACGGGTTCGGGTACGGGTTCGGGTACGGGTTCGGGTACGGCGTAGGGTATGGGTTAGGTTTAGGGTTAGGGTTAGTTTGAGGGTTAGGGCTCGGTTTAGGTTACGGGTTAGGATTAGGGTACGTGTTAGGGTTAGGGTAGGTGTTAGGGTTAGGGTACGCGTTAGGGTTAGGGTAGTTATTAAACCTATCCCACTCTCTAGATACCCCTTAGCACGTCAAGGAATATTATTTGGGGGTCCAGCCATGGAGAAGAGTTTAGACACTCGGAGAAGATAAGGAACACACCCATTATCAATAAATCACGTTAGGATTCTCTTTTTAACCTGTTCCTTAAAACACTAGTGCTTAGGAAATCTATTGGAGGCAGAAGCAGTCAAGGGTAGCTTAGGGTTAGGGTTTGGGTTAGGGTACGGCTTAGGGTACGGGTTCGGGTACGGGTTCGGGTACGGGTTTGGGTATGGCGTACGATATGGGTTAGGGTTAGGGTTAGGGTTAGTTTGAGGGTTAGGGCTCGGTGTAGGGTACGGGTTAGGATTAGGGTACGTGTTACGGTTAGGGTAGGGGTTAGGGTTAGGGTACGCGTTAGGGTTAGGGTAGTTATTAAACCTATCCCACTCTCTAGATACCCCTTAGCACGTCAAGGAATATTATTTGGGTGTCCAGCCATGGAGAAGAGTTTAGACACTAGGAGAAGATAAGGAACACACCCATTATCAAGAAATCACATTAGGATTCTCTTTTTAACCTGTTCCTTAAAACACTAGTGCTTAGGAAATCTATTGGAGGCAGAAGCAGTCAAGGGTAGCTTAGGGTTAGGGTTAGGGTTAGGGTTAGGGTTAGGGTACGGCTTAGGGTACGGGTTCGGGTACGGGTTCGAGTACGGCGTAGGGTATGGGTTAGGGTTAGGGTTAGGGTTAGTTTGAAGGTTAGGGCTCGGTTTAGGGTACGGGTTAGGATTAGGGTTCGTGTTAGGGTTAGGGTAGGGGTTAGGGTTAGGGTACGCGTTAGGTTTAGGGTAGTTATTAAACCTATCCCACTCCCTAGATACCCCTTAGCACGTCAAGGAATATTATTTGGGGGTCCATCCATGGAGAAGAGTTCAGAAACTAGGAGAAGATAAGGAACACACCCATTATCAAGAAATCACATTAGGATTCTCTTTTTAACCTGTTCCTTAAAACACTAGTGCTTAGGAAATCTATTGGAGGCAGAAGCAGTCAAGTGTAGCTTAGTTTTAGGGTTAGGGTTAGGGTACGGCTTAGGGTACGGGTTCGGGTACGGGTTCGGGTACGGGTTTGGTTATTGCGTAGGGTATGGGTTAGGGTTAGGGTTAGTTTGAGGGTTAGGGCTCGGATTAGGGTACGGGTTAGGATTAGGGTACGTGTTAGGGTTAGGGTAGGGGTTAGGGTTAGGGTACGCGTTAGGGTTAGGGTAGTTATTAAACCTATCCCACTCTCTAGATACCCTTTAGCACGTCAAGGAATATTATTTGGGGGTCCAGCCATGGAGAAGAGTTTAGACACTAGGAGAAGATAAGGAACACACCCATTATCCTGAAATCACATTAGGATTCTCTTTTTAACCTGTTCCTTAAAACACTAGTGCTTAGGAAATCTATTGGAGGCAGAAGAAGTAAAGGGTAGCTTAGGGTTAGGGTTAGGGTTAGGGTTAGGGTACGGCTTATGGTACGGGTTCGGGTACGGCTTCGGGTACGGCGTAGGGTATGGGTTAGGGTTAGGTTTAGGGTTAGTTTGAGGGTTAGGGCTCGGTTTAGGGTAAGGGTTAGGATTAGGGTACGTGTTAGGGTTAGGGTACGCGTTAGGGTTAGGGTAGTTATTAAACCTATCCCACTCTCTCGATACCCCTTAGCACGTCAAGGAATATTATTTGGGGGTCCAGCCATGGAGAAGAGTTTAGACACTAGGAGAAGATAAGGAACACACCCATTATCAAGAAATCACATTAGGATTCTCTTTTTAACCTGTTCCTTAAAACACTAGTGCTTAGGAAATCTATTGGAGGCAGAAGCAGTCAAGGGTAGCTTAGGGTTAGGGTTAGGGTTAGGGTTAGGGTTAGTGTTAGGGTATGGGTTCGGGTACGGGTTCGGGTACGGCGTAGGGTATGGGTTAGGGTTAGGGTTAGGGTTAGTTTGAGGGTTAGGGCTCGGTTTAGGTTACGGGTTAGGATTAGGGTACGTGTTAGGGTTAGGGTAGGTGTTAGGGTTAGGGTACGCGTTAGGGTTAGGGTAGTTATTAAACCTATCCCACTCTCTAGATACCCCTTAGCACGTCAAGGAATATTATTTGGGGGTCCAGCCATGGAGAAGAGTTTAGACACTAGGAGAAGATAAGGAACACACCCATTATCAAGAAATCACATTAGGATTCTCTTTTTAACCTGTTCCTTAAAACACTAGTGCTTAGGAAATCTATTGGAGGCAGAAGCAGTCAAAGGTAGCTTAGGGTTAGGGTTAGGGTTAGGGTACGGCTTAGGGTACGGGTTCGGGTACAGGTTTGGATATGGCATAGGGTATGGGTTAGGGTTAGGGTTAGGGTTAGTTTGAGGGTTAGGGCTCTTTTTAGGGTTCGGGTTATGATTAGTGTACGTGTTAGGGTTAGGGTAGGGGTTAGGGTTAGGGTACGCGTTAGGGTTAGGGTAGTTATTAAACCTATCCCACTCTCTAGATACCCTTTAGCACGTCAAGGAATATTATTTGGGGGTCCAGCCATGGAGAAGAGTTTAGACACTAGGAGAAGATAAGGAACACACCCATTATCCTGAAATCACATTAGGATTCTCTTTTTAACCTGTTCCTTAATACACTAGTGCTTAGGAAATCTATTGGAGGCAGAAGCAGTCAAGGGTAGCTTAGGGTTAGGGTTAGGGATAGGTTTAGGGTTAGGGTACGGCTTAGGATATGGGTTCGGGTCCGGCTTTGGGTATGGCGTAGGGTATGGGTTAGGGTTAGGGTTAGGGTTAGTTTGAGGGTTAGGGCTCGGTTTAGGTTACGGGTTAGGAGTAGGGTACGTGTTAGGGTTAGGGTAGGGGTTAGGGTTAGGGTACGCGTTAGGGTTAGGGTAGTTATTAAACCTATCCCACTCTCTAGATACCCCTTAGCACGTCAAGGAATATTATTTGGGGGTCCAGCCATGGAGAAGAGTTTAGACACTAGGAGAAGATAAGGAACACACATATTATCAAGAAATCACATTAGGATTCTCTTTTTAACCTGTTCCTTAAAACACTAGTGCTTAGGAAATCTATTGGAGGCAGAAGCAGTCAAGGGTAGCTTAGGGTTAGGGTTAGGGTTAGGGTACGGCTTAGGGTACGGGTTCGGGTACGGGTTCGTGTACGGCGTAGGGTATGGGTTAGGGTTAGGGTTAGGGTTAGTTTGAAGGTTAGGGCTCGGTTTAGGGTACGGGTTAGGATTAGGGTTCGTGTTAGGGTTAGGGTAGGGGTTAGGGTTAGGGTACGCGTTAGGTTTAGGGTAGTTATTAAACCTATCCCACTCTCTAGATACCCCTTAGCACGTCAAGGAATATTATTTGGGGGTCCAGCCATGGAGAAGAGCTTAGACACTAGGAGAAGATAAGGAACACACCCATTATCCTGAAATCACATTAGGATTCTCTTTTTAACCTGTTCCTTAATACACTAGTGCTTAGGAAATCTATTA